>NC_138552.1:119877666-119950873 GCF_964273705.1 Natrix helvetica
CGTGAATTTACTCTGTAAATTTTATCAATCCTAGCAGAAATCTCAGAAGAATCCTCGATTTTTAATAACGTGGCCAAAGCATCAGCACAAACTTTTCTTAGATCCTCTCTAGGGTTTTCTCTGATACCCCTCAGTCTAACAGCGTACTCCATAGATCTGAATTGCATCATAATAAATCTCCTTATCCATCCTTTGCATATTCCCCTCCATTTCAACAAATTTCAAATCCATTTCCTTCGTTTTAGTTTCCAAATCCAAAGCCAGATGTTCAACTTTACTGTCCACCTTAAGAACAACTTCTGACAGACCTGCAGCTATAGCATGTAGGTTTTTATCAAGCTGATCATGTTTTTTAATGGTATCCTGAACCATTTCTTTAACCTCATTAATTTCTTTGCCTAAAAAAGCATTTTCTTCCCTTATAAAGTCCTTCAAATCCTGGAAGTTTATTGTAGCACCTAGGGAAGCCACCTTTTGTTCCGTTTGCATCCATTTTTCTGAACTCACCAGTCTACTTGGGCAGACATACAAAGTCTGATGGAAATTTTATTAACCCCATAGGAAAGAAGGCTGGTGAAGGGAACCATGAATAAGCCTTTGCAGAAGGATCATGTAAAGGATCCGGACTGGACATGGTTACTGGAGGAGCCAGATTGGGAACCTTAGTCCATTCAGCTGCAAAACTATTGGACCTTAGTTTTGTTAAGACTCAAACAAAAGTTAATAACTTAGGGAAGGTCTATCAAATTCAACAGAAAAAGGATGAAAATTCAGGGGAATTCCTAGAATGCATTTATCAAACCTTTAGGCAATATACCACATTAGGATCCTGAGGTTGAAGAAAATAAGAGAATGGTCAATATGATCTTCATTGGTCACTCTGCAGATGGTAAAAATTACAGAAGACAAAAAGGGGGGGGCAGGAAAGGTATCTCTGAACTTGTAGAATGAGCATACAAAGCGTATATTAATTGGGCTCAAAATCTCAGAGAAGAAGGAACTTCAAAGGGCAAGAAGAAATGTATTTTTTCTCACCAAGGCCCTTAGACAGGAAAAGCGGGAGGCCAGGGGAACTGCCGGAAGAATTGTTGAGAAGGGCTCAGTAGTTAGAATCCCACACCCAGTCAGAGGAAGAGCCCTCCAGTTAGCAAAAGGGAAGATGGTTAATGTCTATGCAGACAGAAAATATGCATTTAGAGTTTTACATGCTCATGGGGCTATTTGGAAAGAAAATACTCACTGATTTTGTCACTCGATACATGCTGGCAAAAGGCACATATGCCATTGTTAATCAGATTGCTCCAGCCTGTCTCTGTTATGCACAAAACAGGCATTTGAGATTTTAAAATAAGCATTGCCTCAAGCTCATGTTAAGGGACTTCCCAACCTTGAGAAATCTTTCTTGGCTCAAGAAAAGGGAAGTGGCAACAACCCATTTGTCAAAACAACGATGAAGTAGCAAAGGGGGGGAGGCACATTGCCTTAAAATCCTGGCGGCAACTGCTCTTCTGATCAAGGAAGCTAATAAATTGACTTATGGGCAACCAATTACTATATTTACTAGTCATGCAATTCGTGGAGTATTAGAAACAAAGAGCAACGAGTGTGCTTGCCCGGGGGAATTAAATATTTCATATGGGGGATCTGCACAATCTCCAAGCTGGATGCTCGGATCCAGCAGAAAAGGGAAGAACAGCTGACAGAGAAGCAAAGCTGTCAGCAACCCGAGATGATCAGAGCCCCCCTGACATGACAGCTTATGCAGCATTGGAAATGCAAAGAAGACTGAGCCCCAGATATTCTAAAGCAGAGGAACTCCAGAAAACTGTAGATTTGAAGGGACATAAGCAGGGAGAATGGTATATACTCCCAGATGGAAGAATTTATGTACCAGAAAATTTAGCCTGGCCAGTAGTAAAAGACTCTCACTCAATAACTCACACGGGCAAGAATTCATTAGCAAAAGCCTTTTAGCGTATTATGTACATCAATTGCCTTCACTCACTATGTGCCCATGCAACTGAGAGATGTAACACATGTGCTCAAGTTAATTCAAGACAAGGACCTAGTGACTTCCGGTTCCGGCGGCTGACGGCGACGGGCAAGTACTGCTCGCCCCGCGCTTCCCCGGTGGGCTTCCCCACTCCTTGGGGGGCACAAGACGCCCCGTAGAGGCTCCTGCCAGAGGGGCGGCACCGCAGGGGATCCCTGGATCGGTGGCGGCCGGCGGGGGCCCCCCCGCCTCGCTCCAGGCACTGGGGAGCACGATGGGGAGACGCTCCGGCGTCTTCGCTGTGAGGCTGTGCGGAGAAAAAGAGAGCAGAAGGATGCGGCTGTGGTGCGGTGAGGCATAAACTCCCTTCCATTCCTCTTACCAAGTTGAAGAAAACTGTCAGCAGTTTAAGTTTTTTCCTTTCGGCTTGATTTGGAGAGGTGCGGCTGGAGGGAGGGGGATTTCTCCCCCCCTCGGACAGGCGGCTTGAAACAATTCTGCTCTCAGCCCCAGGGGAAGGAGGAGGGGGAGAGCCAACCAATGATGTCACGCCCTTACTAAGTGAATTTTCAGATTTAATCCCATAACATAATGATGATCTGGAAACTTTGGGAACTTTGAACTTTGAAAACTTTGTTTTTGCCTCTAAACCCGAAGCTGGCAGGGCAAGATGGCACACTTCCGTTGTCTTTATGAACTGTGAAACCTGACTCCACTTTTAAAACTTCAGGCTTCCGGTCTTTGTCTCCGTGCTACTCAGACAAATCTCTTGTTGATTGCTTTCTTTTGAACTCCCTGGAGTGAAAAACTTTGCTCTATTGCCAGGGTGATTAGAAAAAAAAATCCTCTTCTGCCTGGACCTTTTGTCTCCTGGACTCTCCTGGCTGTTCTGCCTCTCTGACTGATCATTCTCTATACTGACTGAACTCTTTATTCCATAAACAATGTCACCTAAAAAACCACCTCCTGGAAAACCTGGCTTTGCTGCCTCTGCCCCGACATCTGCAACCTCCAGTTCTAGTATACAATCAACGATAACAGCTCTGATGCAACCTAAAACTACAGAAACGGAGTTTCAACAAATGTTCCAGCAACTCCTACAGGGACAAGAGGAAATAAAAAAACAACTAAAGGAGATGAAAGAAGAAATTAAAGAGAACCAGGCCCAAATTAATAAGAACTCACAGAGACTGGATCTGTTGGAGGGTGGGACGGCTGAGATGAGGGAGGGGATGGAAGGGGTGCAGAAGGGAAACAAAGAACTTGACACCCAACAGATGAAAATAGAATTTGAGAGAATGTCCTTTTATCTTAGATTTCAAAACGTGATGGAGGCAGATGATGAAAATATAAGGGACATCATGACAAGTATCTTGGCTGAATACATCCAGAAAGAGAAACAACAGATGGGGTGGGAAATAGATCTGGTTTATAGAGAGAACTCAGCCTACGCTAGAACACATAATGTACCCAGGGAGGTACACATTAAATTTCTCAGAAAAAGTACAAGAGACGAAATTCTGAGTGCACAAAGGGGGCAAGCCTTGACATACCAAGATAGGGAGATAACCATTCTGAAACAGATCCCCAAGAAAGTGAGGGGGAAAAGAAAAAGTTATTTGCAATTAGCAAATAAACTATACCAGAAGGGGGTGTGGTTCAGATGGCTGATGCCTGAAGGTATGCTAATATTCTGGGAGGAGACAAGAGTTAGAATTAATACACCCATAGAGGCGCAGGCCTTTATGGAAAAAAACAAAGTACTCCTAGAAAAACCAGATGATCCTTCAACGGACATACAGGACACGGGAGGGGCCGGAGCTCTGTCGGCGGGGGGAGATGGGACAATACCGAGAAAGCTCAGATCACAAAAATGAGCAAGAAAATCCACTTGATATAAACTGATCGAAATTACTAATTGAATTTATATGCTGACTATATGTTACTATTTAGTAATGAATTTTGTGTAAATGTATACTATGAGTATGGAGGGAGGGGGCACCTACCGCACATTGCAACTGCTAAAATTTGTAACCTTTCCTTTACCTTTTTCCTTTGTAAAATGTTAAAAAAACCAATAAAACTTTGTTTAAAAAAAAAGACAAGGACCTAGTCTTCCGCCAGGAAGTAGAGCTCAAGGTATGATATTGCCCTATGGATTCATTAGTTATTGATTTCACACACATGCCCAAGTGTGGGCTGTATAAGGCAATGCTAGTCATAGTGTGCAATTATACTAGGTGGTCTGAATGTTTTCCCACTAAGACAAAACAGGCATGTGAAGTGACTAGAATCCTATTCAAGGACAAAGGTGTGTCTTGAAATTCATCTTAAATGGGTGAATGCATTGCCGCTGGCACTTTGGTCTGTGCATGCACTCCATGAAAGGGAATTAGGTTATCTCCTTTTGAAATGATGTTTGGGAGACCCCCAGTACTAACTTGAAAAATCACATAGGGGACCTCATGGGTGAATCAAATGGTGGGAGAATTAAATAAGCAAATCCAAGAAATCCAAAAATACTGTGTGTCCCTCAGTCCACCATTTCTGAACACCAAGCCAGCAGCTGATGAGTATTGGGAGGCAGACCAGGACGAAACCCATCCTCGAGTGGTACGCTTGAAGAAGCACCCCCTATAACTGTCCTACCAGCAACGGCAAACAACATACGGGGCAGAAGAAGCCTTACTGTGTCACTCCGGAAGCTGACTCTCTACGTATGGCTGAAGATTTGGATGAGAAAAAGAACTTTTAGTATGAGAAGGGAAGAGTGTATTGGGTAGGCTAAATATAGTTTAGGAAATGGAAATCCGACCATACATAGTCATAAGTGCAGTGGGTCTGGCTTTAATGAGTCTGGTCACCCTAGTTGTGATGTGCTGTACTGGATATATATTCTTCTGGAATCACTCCCATCCCAGAGAGGCAGGTGCTGTGAAAGAACTTATTGACTGTGACAGTGAACAGTGTGAATCTTCTGACGACACTTATTTTTGAGGAACTGTGGGAGTGGGTCCTCTGTAGCACAGTAGGAGTCTTGGGGTTGTGGGCAATATATTTAGTAAATAATACTTGGCTTTGTGGATCGCCCAAAACTGACATTGTCCTTCCCCAAATCAAGCCTAACCCCATCCTTCTTCCTGATGTGGTAATTCTATTAAGTGAGTTAAAAGAATTATAGAGGGGTAGGCCCCTTCTAAATGTCAAGTATGGGCTTTCTGTGGCTTTGGATGATATTTGCCAGTGGCATGCTGGGTGATAAGACTTTGGACAGCAATTCCCAATGTTGTAAGAATGGCCAATTAACTCCTTTTACCCCTGAAAGAGGCTCCAGGGGTGTTGAGAATCCCAAAGAACAGGACAAGAACAAGGCTCAGGGTATGGGGTTCCTGGAGATGCTGGGCAAGGGGTTGGAGCAATCTCGCTCCCGCCACTGGTGTCTCATCTCTCAGTGGGGACAGTATCCTCAACCTAAACCAACCCCAAGCCCTATGGACAAACACCCAACAATCCAGGTGAAACATGGGGCGGAACAAAGGAAGAACAGGCCTCTGCGACAATTGACGGAAGGGAACTATATGTTGAGAATACTGGAACTAGGCCAGAGTCTAATTAATCAATCTGACCCCACACTAGGTAAAAAAATGCTGGTTGTGCTTGTCTTTTGCCCCTTCATCTTACCATCCTGTCCCAGTTGAGCCAGATCTTTGGGCAAAGACCAGGGCCACACTAGCCTTTGTGAAGGGTGGCAGATGGAGAACCCAATCAGTGGAAGCAAAGTTGCATGGTGACTTTTACAGTGCATTAGAAAAGCTGGGTATTAGTAGCCTTCCCATAGTTGGCCCTATAGCCGTTGGTGTGGAGGTCCTAGGGTCGCCCTCCTTGTGTGTCAAGCGATATAAGGAACCTGGCATTCCTGTAGGGTCACTGGCTGAAGAGCAATGTCCATCTGAATTATACCTTAGCCCTAGAGAGACACTTATGGATGTAAAACTAACCCGCAGTATTTCTCCTTCTGCCCACAACCTCTTCCAACAGAAGGTCACCTTCTCGCTTCTACCACTTTTCACCATTGGGGAGGGAATTTGACGACTGAAAAATGCCCAAGGCCATTTCAGCCACCCCGATTCCCAATTTGGCTCTCGATTCAATCCACCACAGGATTTTGTGTTCATTTCTCCCCTGGAAACATCAGATCCCATTATCTCTTTGAAGGACCATTTCTCAGGGATAAGCGAAAGGACCGTAAGCAAGAAGTTCCATTACAACCATTGACTGGCATGTTCGTGGCAGGAACTTGGGGGTTTGGACTAATAAGCAGAACCACCGAGTCCATGCCTTTTCTATGAACATAGCTGTGTTTCTAGGAGAAAATGGGGTCTTTTTCTTATGTGGGGGAAACACCTCTTCCCCAAGATGGATGTTGTCAGTGGGGAACAAACTCTCCCTGTTCCTCTCATGGGACATATTCAAAAAAGAGTGCCACTAGGAATCCCACTGTTAGTGATCCTGAGGATGGGAACAGGTGTAGGTGAGTTAGCACATTCTACAATACAGTTTAAGCAATTATCTGAGGAATTTCAACAAAGCCTGAATCAAATTGCTGGAACCTTGGTTGAGTTCCAGGATCAAATAGATTCCTTGGCAGCAGTGGTTTTGCAAAACCGGTGTGCAATAGACCTCCTGACAGCTGAGAAAGGTGGTAATAAGTCAGGTGTGGTCAGCAGGTTGCAGGGAACAGACACGTGGTTCTCCTGGTTGTCTGGTACCAGTTGGGTCAAACAGATGCTGCTGCTGTTATGTGGAATAACAAGCCTAGCTTTTATTCCTTGCATAATACCCCTACTCAGACAACTAGTTATGAGGTCAGTAAAGGAAATACAGGTTGAAAAGGAATTAGTTTTGATGGAAAGCCTTATTGACTGTAGGATTGCCCCACATTCCTATGATGAGGATGAGATTTCAGACACAGGCACATATGTTCAACTTGCACCCTGGGGACTGGAGAGAGTGCCTTCAGAGGATACGCCCTAAGAGTTATTCCATATGTATTGTCTTTTTCCTTTTTCGCTGCTATACATCATTACTCTGTATTGGATCATGTTATGCCAAATATTATATGCTTGCATTGTTGAATTAAAGCTCTGTAGTAGGCTAGACTCTATTATAGCTAAAAATAGAGCCTAGAAGGGGGGAATAAAATAGGACGTAAAGTGAGATTTGGACATTGTGAACATACGGGGTCAGGCTGGATAGCCTCTCGGGACTCTTTCATCTTGTTATTATTGTTGAAAGAAATGTCCTTCTGGGTTCGGCTCCAAGTGGGGAAAAAAACACTGGAGACATGGAGGCTGCTTGGAAAGGTGGTTTTATTGGTAGACAGGACCACATGGCGCGAGTCCTGAACAGAAAAGGTGATCACATGCTTCAATGTTGGTGGAGAAGAAGAGAAGGGAAGGGGCTTGTTAGGCTTTTTATAACTGTTCAGTCCCACCTCTGTTTCCTGTTCCTGTGTAAGAAATGTATTCTGATTGGTTGTCACTCACATGGGCCCATGCAGGGGCAACTCTCTAGGCTGAGTCCAGATTTGGTTGAATTCTCAGAGTTCTCAGATGCCATGTGGTTAGTTGAGTAAAGGCTTATATCATGCCTTCATTCCCATCCCCCTGGAGCTGAAGGGGAGAACTCTTTTATTATGTAAACAGACTGGCTCAGGTTTTAATGGCTCATGGACAAAAGGTGGGGACAGGAAGCTGCGGGGAGAGTTACCTTGTCTTTTTGAAACATGTTTCTTTTCACATCCAGAGAAATATTCTGCCTTTTCAATATTTCCTAGGATATTTCATTTTTCTGGGAGAAGGCTGGGTGATAATTTTCCACATTATAAAGTCAAAGACGAGTTTGAAGCTTGCAAAAGAACAGGAAGTATGAAGCCTAGCCTCAGAGTTCAGTTAAAATTCTCACAAAACCACAAAGTTCTTACAAAGCCACGTAGCCATTATGAGACTAGAGCTCCATACCTGCGGCCCAGACAAAAGGGAAGCAAGACAGTATCTGCGTATAAGGCTTCTTTCCTCAAGGTAACCAATCAGAAATGGGTTAAGTATTTCCGTGTTGTGCTGCTTTTTGACAAAAGTGTAAGAATGCGTGCTTCCATGAGAAGGGTTGTTCAGAAGTTACATACTTGCCTTTGACTAGCTTTTCTGAACCTGGCTTCCAAATAAACTTCTCCTTGATCCTGAGACGTCTAAGCCCTGTTATTTTCTGCAACAACGATGAGTCACACCGTTCCAAATGTTGCTGTTGGTTATTTTTCCCCAGAAGTGAACAAAAACAGTAGTGAAAATCATCACAGTTCTTTAAGCGTGTTCTGCACTAGCTACTAAAGGAACCCTGCAATTCTCCCTTTATAACTGTCCCAGAAGAGAAGAACAAAAAGCTGTAAAGTGGATTCTATATTGTGGGTTAGGGTTGAAAGTCCTGCGCCCGAAAACATCGGTGCACCCCCATTTCTCCGTCAAGCACAACAGCCTCCTCTTCCAAAATTCAAGCCAGGTTTTGCATCGGACCTTCTCTGCCCGCCTCCAGCCCAACTGAGCCCGCCCTTTCTCTCGGTAGCAGAAGCTACAGATGGCGCTGCGCTGGAGCTGGGTGTTTATTCGCTTGTCTCCCGTCCTCGTTTTTTGGGGTCTCGCCGCCGCCCAGGCGTCCTTCGAAGCCTTTCAGGCGGGCCACAGCTCCTCCTCCCTGCCCGCCGCAGCTGTGGCGGCGCCTTTCAGACGGTGAGAGAAGCAGAGCAAGCGCCGGGCCCGAGGGGCGCGTTTGCAGCCCGCCCGCACTTCCTTGACTGACGGGTCGCGGAGACGAGGGGCCTGGGACATCCCTTGAAACGGAGGGAACCCAGGCCTCGTTCTTCGGCTGCTTCATTTTTTGCAGTGAAGAAGCCGGAAGGAGGGCGCCCAGAGTCGGTTTGTGAGGATGCGAGAGCGCGGCCGAGCTTGCTCCGGCTTGTGGCTTCTTGCCCTGCTTGGTGTTTTTAATTCTTCAGGGTCTGATCCGGTTCCCCTTTCAGCCTCTTTTTTCTCTGGTTCCTGACCATTTCCCCAATGGAAACTTTAACAGCCTCTTCAAAAGTCACCGTTCTTTCTGTTTTGTTTAATGTTGTTAGTCTATTGAGGAAGTTTTAAAGAAAGGGATGAGATTCGCATGCTTTCCACCTCCACATCTCATCACCAGAATTGCCTCTGCCAATAATAGCTGGGTTGGAGGCGTTTGTGCAAAATAGTTAACTTAAAAGTATCTCCCAAGAAATACAGATAGTCCTCGACTTACGACCACAATTGAGCCCAAATTTTCTGTTGCTAAGTGAGACATTTGTTAAGTGCATTTTGCACCATTTTGCGACTTTTCTTACCACAGTTGTTAAGTGAATCACTGCAGTTGTTAAGTTAGTTACATAGTTGTTAAGTGAATCAGGCTTCCCCATTGACTTTGCTTACCAGAAGTACACAAAAGGTGATCTCAATATCTTGGGACACTGCAACCATCATAAATATGAGTCAGTTGCCAAGCATCTGCATTATGATCATGTGACTATGGGGATGCTGTAATGGTTGTAAGTGTGAAAAAGACTGAGGGAAGTACAAGGCCATAACTTACTTTTATCAGTGCCGTTACAACTTTGAATGGTCACTAACGACCTGTTGTAACTCAAGGACTACCTGTATTAACATAGTAATTCTTACCTTATGTAATATAGACATACAGTGCATATTTAAAGGAGAGTTACATATAAACAGAATTACTGTTTATATGCTGTAGCTTGTACTGTATATCTCCACTGAAACTTACAGGGCACGTACTGCAGGCATATAAAGATGACAAATTCCATACTCAGTTCATACTGCTGTTTATCTGTTTGGGTAACAAAATGTCTGGAAGCAAATAGTCAAGCTCTGGAAGCACCAAAAGCACCACAGAGAGACTTAAATACTTATGAAATCCAGGGTTATTGAGAGGAATAGGATACCTAGTGGTTTTGAACTGGCACTTTGCTGTAAAGTTGTAATCAGAGGAGATAGCAGGATTTGAGGGGGTGGGGTGGGAAGAGAAAGTACAAGCTATGTCTTTGATTTACTCCTAGTATAATCCCAAGGACAAGATAATGTAGAGTAACTGGATAAAACAGTAAATGACAAATGATTTTTAGCACGTTATATTTAAGAAGGGGCTCTTAAATCTTTGATGAGCATAGGTAAACATAAGAACAATGTTTCATTCAGTAGTTAAAATGGCATGTCACTATTTTCAGTACAAGATATTTACTGATTATACTATATATATTACTATATCAATACCACACCAATAATGTTGTTTAAACCTTAGTTAGGATTACTGAATAGTCACAAAGAGAGAGATTTTAAATGACTGAAAATAGTTTTTGTAAAGATTATGGACAAGGATAGGAGACATAGATTTAATTAGCTTTAGTGCAGGATATCTCTATACCAAAGCACACCCAGACAGTGACAATCCTTCTTGAGTATAAATTGTATATTAGGAGCTTTCTTAGCACTAAGAAGAAAAAAGCATGAAAGCATAAAAATAAATGCAGTGGTTTTTATATAACAATGGGGATTTATTTTTATATCATACAGTAGATGATAAAGAGAAGCCATCATAGAATGTCAAAGCAGCATGTCGTAATATTCCATCATTCTTTTCAAAATGTCTGAATTCAGAATCCTTCCAAAATATAGTTGCTTTGCTTTTTTTTCTTTGCTTTAAAATTGAAATGATTATAAATCAATGTTTAACAGTAGTTTATTTGTAATATTATTTCTTTTCTCTAGGTATCTTTTGTATGATGTTAATCCACCTGAAGGTTTCAACCTACGTAGAGATGTATACATACGAATTGCATCTCTTCTGAAGACCTTATTGAAGACTGAAGCATGGGTGTTGGTTCTTCCTCCATGGGGACGTCTTTATCATTGGCAAACTCATAAAATTCATCAAGTCCAAATTCCTTGGTCCAATTTTTTTGATGTGCAAAGCCTCAATGAAAACATACATGTTATTGAGTATGAACAATTTGTTGCAGGTAACATGCTTTAGAAGCACCAATGATATGAAATCTTAGTATAGTTTTATCTGGCTTTTTCTATGCATTAAGATAGGTGAGCTGTATTAAGATACTATTTCAGCTTTCAAACTATGCATATTTTTTAACTTTTTCAGTACAAACGTATGTATTCCCCATTTAAAACTTTTTGGTATATATTTGCACTGTTGAAAAGCACAATGATTGCAGGCAAAGTTCATGAATTTAGTAGTTACAGGCTTGTTATTATATGTTTGGGGAGAGAGAGAATACAATTTTATTAACTTTTCAAATGCTTTGGAATTTTCTTCTTGATGCAAGCTATACATAAACATACATAGGTCCATTTCAAATTCTTCTATTCAAACCTCCATTCCAAAAAGTATAAGATAACTATTTTACAATCAGTGGTGCTACTTTGTAACTACTGGCTACAATGCATTATGATTGTACATGTATTATCTGTAGCGAGATATATGCTTATATTTGTGTACTGATTTATGTTGAATTGTTACTCAGAGTCAGGTGGTCCTTTTATTGATGAGATATATGTCCTACAAAACTATGCTGAAGGATGGAAAGAGGGAACATGGGAGGAGAAGATTGATGAGAGACCATGCATTGACCAACATATGTATTCAACAGACAAAGATAAATACTACAGGTATATTAATCTTTATATTGTTATATTAACATAGTTTCTAGCTAAAAATTATTTCCAACCTTGTTTTCTGGGAAGGAGGGAAGTATTTCAGAAAAAGAGAGAAAAACCGTTCAAAATTCAAAATCAAGCTCTTGGGATAGGCAAGTCAAAATTCAAACGATACATAGAATCTCTCTCCTTAGAAGAATGTATCAAGGTGAAAGCATAATAACAGAGAAGAACTTCTTGTTCCAAAATCTCAGCCAGCAGGGTCCAAAGCCACAGAACAAGCAGAGCAACAGGAAGGGATGGGTAAAGTGTATTGAGGTGTTAAAAGTCTCATCTTGATAGATAAATGGAAACAGCATTGTATAGGACAGCGATGGCGAACCTTTTTTGGCTCGTGTGCCACAAGTGGGGGGGTCGTGTGCGGGCGTGCCGCACGCATAATGCAAAGTGTGACCCCCCCAGTGCGCATGCGCGCACAACAGGCGCGACCCCCCCATTTTTACATGCTCTTTTCGCCCTCCCCAGGCTCCAGAGGGTTTATAGGAGCCTGGGGAGGGCGAAAAGAGCCTCCCCCGCCCCCCAGGAGGCCCTCCGGAGGCTTCAGGGACCATCTGGAGGCTTCCCTGAAGCCTTTGGAATGCTTAAAACGACCCTCCAAACAAACCGGAAGTGACTTCCGGTTTGCTCGGAGGGTCGTTTTGAGCGCTGCAAAGGTGTCAGGGAAGCCTCCGGACGGTCCCTGAAACCTTCAGAGCGCTCAAAACGACCCTCCGAGCAAACCGGAAGTCATTTCCGGTTTGCTCGGAAGGCCATTTCAAGCGTTCCAAAGGCTTCAGGGAAGCCTCCGGACGGTCCCTGAAGCCTCCGGGGGGCGGGGGAGGCTGTTTTCGCCCTCCCCAGGCTCCTATAAAGCCTATGGAGCCTGGGGAGAGCGAAAAAGGGCTTTTAAAAACGGTGAACTCAGCTGGCCAGCGCGCACATGCGCGCTGGCCAGCTGACAGGGCAGTGCCTCATGTGCCCTGACAAATGACTCCACGTGCCACCTGTATATCTCCTATATCTCCTATATCACCGATATAGGAGATATACAGTATTATCTATGTCAGCGATGGCGAACCTTTTTTGGCTCGCGTGCCATAATTTGGAGGAGCGCAGGGGAGGCGTGTGAGGGCATGCTGCACCCATAATGCAATGTGCGACCCTCCCCTAGTGCACATGCGCGCACTAGAGGCGCGACTCCCCATTTTTGGCATGTTTTTTCACCCTTCCCAGGCTCCAGAGGCTTTATAGGAGCCTGGGGAGGGCGAAAACAGCCTCCCCCGCCCCCCGAAAGCCTTCCGGAGTCAAAACAACCCTTTGAGCAAACCGGAAGTTTTGAGCGCTCCGAAGTCTTCAGGAATCTTCAGGACGCTTTCCTGAAGCCTCCGGAGCAGTCAAAACGAACCTCCGAGCAAACTGGAAGTCCGTTCCTGAAATTCCAGTTTGCCTGTAGGGCTGGTTTTTTGTGCTCCTGAGGCTTCAGGGAAGCTCATGAAGCCTCCGGGGGGGGGGGAGGCTCTTTTTGCCCTCCCCAGGCTCCTATAAAGCCTCTGAAGCCTGGGGAGAGCGAAAAATGGCTTTAAAAAAGGGTGAAGTCAGCTGGCCAGTGCGCACATGCGTGCTGGCCAGCTGACAGGGCAGCGCCTCGCGTGCTCTGACAAATGGCTCCACGTGCCACCTGTGGCACCCGTGCCATAGGTTCGCCATCACTGATCTAGGTACTCCCTGCTGATAGCCAATGGTTGCAGCAGTTTACAGATTTTTATAATTTGTCAAGTCTTTTCCCAAGCAATTCGCAATCCAAATCAAAGAGCAGCAATATGAAATTCCATGTCTATGTATTGTCCCCAAAATGTATCTGAGAGCCCTCCACAGCACTCTTAATTTCATCATGGTAATTTAATTGCAAAATATAATTCCCTGTTACGTTGTGATATGAAACTTGAAACTATTTGCCTTAAAACGGACTTAATGCAGCTTTTAAAAATTCATTCCAAAAACTGAAAAGATAACATTTCACCCTAACTTAACAGACTCCTACTGAGCATCTATGTTTCACAAATTGCAGGCTTCTTTTTCTCCTATCACTTGGCTTTTTACTTTACCTTGTCCATTTGGAAGCCAAAACCATTCTCATGATCATATCAGAAAGCAAAATGAAAGTGATACTAGTTAATTATTTAAATTTGACTGTTTTTAATAAACAGATTTCTTCATATAACATCTTTCCTCAGTGTGGTCATCTTCCATTTAATTGCCTTAATGAATTAGAAAAAGGAAAAAAATAAATCCATGTGAAATGGGTAACAGCAGTTTTGTCTACAAAAAGTCGGGGAAATGATGGACAGGGGAAGTTATGAAAACCAAAGAAGAATATAAAAGAAATGTGGTTTGTGTGGTATGCTTCCTAAAAATAGGAACCAACTTCTCAGAGGATTCAAATTTGTACTGTTTTCAGAGAATGGGTAGTAATTTTTTTTAAGTAAAAGTAGACTTTCCTGTTCTTTGTTGTTTTAATCTTTGTTTAAAACTCATACAGTATTTTTCCTTTTAACTAACTTGTAATGCAGTTTTTACCCATACTCACTATTATCTTCAACTGATTTATTGAAGAATTCTTAAAGAATTCTTAAACTTTTTATTTTAAGAAAATATTATAGTAATTATACTACAATTTTCCAGTGGAAGAGAGGGAGTGGTCACGTGAGGGTATTCTCAAAGACTGATTGGTCCAAAGACTGAGAGCAAACTCTTAAATACTCCTGCCTTCCTTTCCTTCCCAGTTTCCTCTCAGTCTTTTTGGTCCAACCACTTGAGAATTGTGTGTAGGTAGGAAATAATTTGGAAATAGCTTTTTCTCTTTATTCGATCTGGCTTGGATTTGACTAATTGGGCATTGTAAAATACCTAAATTCTAAATTTGCAGCTGTGGCCCAAGGGACAGTTTCTGCCTCTGGGCGGTTGGGGAGGGCCCTGTGGGGCATATAGCCTCCCATCCGCGGGCGCGGAGGCTTAGCCTGACCCCCGGGACTGCGGGGGTGCCAGCTCTTAGACGGCTGCAGAAGCGCCGATCACTCCAGCAGCTAGAGGAGGCTGCGTAGGCACCGCGGGGTGCACACGAGCTGCCGGAGAGGCCGCCGCTTGAATCGGGTGGCGGTTTCGTGATTTGAATTGTTGGCTGGAGCGCGAGAGCGGAGCAAGGGGGGAGTGCACGCAGGCCTGCCGCGAGGCCCCCAGAGCTGCCAGACTGTTTTTCGGCTGCCGCAGGCGGCCAGAGGAGCCGGGATGCGCAATTCGGCCTTCCTTGGCCTCGCAAGAGTCCCCATAGCCATTTTGAATCTCACCACGTGCTGTTTGGAGGCCTAGGCCTAGGAGTGCGGCCTGGTCAACCGGCTTCTACTCCAGCCCAGGCCCAGGTTCCAGAAGGACCTACAGCGGCCCACCCTCTTCGGCCTCCTATACGTCGGACACATGAGTGGGGCGATGGAGGAGGGTGCGGAAATTCCCCAGGGCCAGACCGAAGGCCCGGCGAAGGGAGAAGAAACCAGAGGGCAGGGGCCTAGACCTGGGGATCCCCCAGTAAGGCCTATGGCGACCTAGCGTCCCTCTAGGACCTCTACCAGGGTGGAGGCAAGGAGGCATAGGGCCTTGGAGAAGACCTTTGCCAGGGCCGAGAGGCAGGCCATATCTACAGGGCATGGTTCTGCCAGCAGGTCACGATCTCCCATTAGGCCTCCGTCTGAGCAATCCTCTCCTCGGGGATTCAGCCCTTCCTCTCCCTCTGTTTCTCCTGACAGGCCCCACAGGTATTCCAGGCAGAGGGGGTCTCCCTCCCCGTCACCCTCGGTCTCCCCAGGTTTAGCAAGGGGGGATTTGGAGGACCCTTTGGAAGGGACATCCAGAGGGCACGGGGCCTCACGCAGGTTGGCGCCCCAGGGGCCTGGCTCGGCTTATAGAGGGGGGGAGGATTTGGAACATCTCCCTGAAAGCATTAAGAGACATATATCGACAGCCATTTCTAAGGGTATTGCCCAGCGTGACAGGGGCTTGCACTCTGCTAGATCTCAGTATAGGGCATCTTCTCCTTCTATGGTTAGCGAAACCTCCACCATGGGGGAGGAAAATCTCCAAGATATGGGGTTCTCGGAGGACGAGGAGACAACTCAACCCGATACTCCTTCCTCCAAGATTCTCCTGAACAAGGCGAGAAAGACCACCAAAGTGGGGACTGAGGATCCCACGGTTCCCCCACCTAGGGATCCAGATATGGCCATGTTTTCTAACACGGCCACAAACAAGGAGGAGATTCCAGCCCCCCCCTCCATTGTTCATGGAAGTACTGACCAACCAGTGGTCCCACCCATCCAACTTTTCTAAATCGGGGAGTAATGACCGTCGGTTTTATAATGTGGAGCAAAACTTTGCTCAGGCCATTCAACTGCCCTCCATTGACACCCCGGTGGCCACCTTGGTCTCCTCCTCCCCAGTGGTGTCCGGAGATGCGGCGGATAATTTGAAGCCCGAAGATAAACGGGCGGAGCTTACCTTGCGGAAGAACTTTAATGCCACGGCTTGGGCCATTAAGTCGGCAGCCGCGGCCTCTTATTTCAACCGGGCTACGGTCATGTGGCTGCGTCAACTCCAGGATTGCATCCCGATCCAGGACGAACGTTTGCACCAGGACCTCATTAAAATCATTGCGGCTTCCCAATTTTCTGCTGACGCTACTTTAGATACGGTGAAGTTCGCGTTCAGCGCCTTGGCCACCTCTGTTACTTCCCGCCGTCTGCTGTGGCTCCGTAATTGGCAGATGGACAACAAGGCCAAGTGGAATGGCAGCTGCCCTGTTCAAGGGTCCCAACCTCTTTGGGGAGGCCCTCGACCCCATTCTTGTCGAAAATAAGGACAATAAGAAGGTGCTCCCGTCTAATGCTAAAAAATCTGAGTCCCGGTCTCATCCTTACCACAGGCAGTCTTATAGTCTTATCACTGAGTTTGATCATCAACAACGTTTTTCCTCTTTTAGGTACGACAGACAGTTTTCGAGACAGTCTTATCAAGACAGGAATAGGTTCCAACATCAGTCCCGGCCGCCCTTTCGAGGGGGCGGCGGCCGCCCGTACTGCAGAGGGAAGTGACTCGAACCTGAGTCGTCCCATAGGCGGCCGCCTGTCCCTCTATGCGGATCGTTGGGACGACATCACGTCAGGCACTTGGGTAGCTTCCACAGTTCGTCAGGGTCTCAGGTTAGAGTTTCTCTCCACACCCCCGAATTCCTTCAGATCGTTCCCTCCGTCCCGGAGTCTAGAACGCCGCCGTCTGATGGATCAGGCAATCAAACATCTCCTGGACATTTATCAGATGCTTCAAATCATCTTAAAGGGACAGGACGAAATTAAAAAAACAACTGCAGGACTTAAATGAACAGCTCAGAGAGACGAATCAGCAAACCACACGGAATGAACAGAGGATAGGTGTGCTGGAGGAGGGGGGGTTGGGATGAGAGACGAGATGAAGACAATCCAAAGGGGGAATGTAGAATTTGGAAATCAGATGTTAAAAATGGAATTTGAAAGGATGTCTTTTTTTCTTAGGTTCCAAAACTTGCCAGAAGTTGAGAACGAAGATCTTAAGGAGATTATGACCACAATACTAGCAGAATATATTGAGATAAACAACAGCTTTGGTGGGACATTGATCTGATCTATAGGGTTAATTCAGCTTATGCAAGAACACACAATGTTCCAAGGGAAGTTCATGTTAAATTTCTTAGAAAAACTACAAGAGATGAGGTTCTAGGAGCTCAAAGGGGAGGACCATTAAAATATAAAGATAAAGAAATAACCATTCTTAAACAGATCCCAAAGAAAGTAAGAGATAACAGAAGGAAATATTCCTTCTTAGCAAAAAAAACAAAAACAATAATGGGGTTTGGTTCAGGTGGTTGTTTCCAGAAGGCATGTTGATTTTCTAGGAGGGCAGTAGAATTAGAATCAACACAGTAGTGGAAGCAGAGGCTTTCACTAAAAAACACAGTGCTCTCTTAGGCGAAATGGGGGATGCTACACAAGAAACAGAGGGAGGGGCTGAGGCTCAGCCAGTGGACGGGGGGGGGGGGGGGAGGACGCAACAACTAGAAGATTCAGATCACAAAAGTGATTTGAAACATTATTGCAATTGTTGTTACAATGTACCTTTATGGAAGTGATACAAAACAAATGATTGAAACATACTGATGATTTTGTGTTAAACTCAAAACTGCTAACACTTATGTAAATGTTGATATTTTTCTATCTTCGTTTGTAAAAGTTGCAAGACCTGGGGGGGCTTCTCCCCCCCCCGCACAATGTAGCTGTCAAAATGTTTTATAACCCTATAACCCCTTTTCCTTGTAAAATTTTTAAAACTAATAAAAAATTTGAACAATTAAAAAAAAAACATGTCCTGGACATTTAGGCGGCGGAATTGGTTCCCCAGTTGGAAAGGGGACTGGGCCACTACTCCAACCTGTTTGTGGTTCCGAAGAGTTCGGGGGGTTGAAGGGCAATTCTGGATCTGAAACGCCTGAACCACTTCTTGGTGTACAGACGGTTGAAAATGTCTTCACTCAAATCTATCCTTCAGGGCATCTGGAAAGGGGACTTCCTGGTGTCGGTAGACCTCACGAAGGCCTACCTTCACATCCCAATCTTCCCAGCTCACCACAGGTTTCTACGGTTCTCCCACGGGGATCACCATTACCAATACAGGGCTCTCCTGTTTGGGCTGGCTTCGGCTCCCCGCACTTTTATGAAGGCACTGGCGGCGCATCTCCGGGCCGTTCCAGTGAGGCTTCAATGCTACCTGGACGATGTTTTGGTCCAGGCGGGATCTCTCACTCAGGCGGTCTCGGACCTCCATCTCACCATTCGGAGTCTCCAATCCCTGGGGTTTTCAGTCAATTTTCCCAAAAGCCACCTGTCCCCCTCCACTTGTATTCTTCATCTGGGGATTCCATGACAGGGGTTGTCCGCCTGTCCCAGCATCGACCGGGCAGTCTACGACAGCTGGCGGAAAAGGTCCGTAGAAATCGGTTCGCTTCTGTCCTCACGTTATCACAGTTACTGGGCAAGATGGTGTCTTGCAAATAGTCCCGTGGGCCAGGCTTCACCTCCGCCCACTACAGTGGGAGCTCATCCCGTTCCAGAGGGGACGGATAAGCAACTCACTCCGCACTCTCCGCCTCCCGGCGGGGGTGCAAACTTCCCTGAGGTGGTGGACTTCACCAGCCATTCAGCGGTGCTGCTCCTTCTGGGAGCCGGACAGAGTGACCCTCACCACGGACCCGAGCTTATTCAGTTGGGGGGCGCTGGTGGGCTCTCGCCTGGCTCAGGGCAGCTGGACGCAGACGGATCTCCGCCACAATATAAATTGGTTAGAGCTGAAGGCGGCCCGTCTTGCCCTCCAGCACTTCCGGTCCTCAGTGGAGGGCCGGCATGTGCTTCTGATGGACAACGTGGCCACCAAGGCCCACATCAACCGTCACGGAGGAACTCATTCTTGTGCCCTCTGGCTAGAGGCTCTGAGACTGGGTGCCTGGCGGAGAGGCACCTGTTGTCTTTAGTGTTGGAACACATCTCCGGCCTCTCCAACCACCAGACAGACTGGCTGAGTTGGGCGACTCTGGACAATGGCGAATGGCAACTCCATCCGGACGTTTTCCAGATGATATGTCTGAAATTCGGCACTCCCCTAGTAGATCTCTTCGTGTCTCTGTCGAATGCACATCTGCCCCAGTTTTTCACACGTTTTCAGTCACGGAGGGCGGAGGGGACAGACGCACTCAGGAGCAGGTGGCCGGCGGGCCTCCTCCACACTTTTCCCCCAATCCCTCTCATCCCGGGGGTTCTCAGGAAGGTGATAGTGGAGAAGGCGTTAGTCGTAGTGGTGGCCCCATTTTGGCCCAGGAGGCCTTGGTTCGCAGATCTCATTCAGCTGTCGGCCCAACAGTGAAGGATTCCACGGGAGGAGGTGGTCTTACACCAGGGGGTCCTGGTTCACCCAGAGCCCCAGTGGCTTCATCTGACCACATGGCTTTTGAACGGAGATTACTGAGGGCGGCCAATCTGTCCTCTGGGGTCATCCATACCATCAAGGCTTCCAGGCGTCCCTCTACGAACCAGGTCTACAATTCGACCTGGGACGTGTTCGTGAGGTGGTGCGCTCCTCATCAGATTTCTCCGGCTAGGGCCACTGTCCCAAACGTCTTAGATTTCTTACAGAAAGGGCTGGACGACGGTCTGTCGCACAGCACCTTGCGTCGCCAAGTGGCGGCTCTATCCTCGATTCTGGGGGGCGTGGGGTCTTTCTCCCTTTCTCAAGTTCCCCTGATCAAGCGGTTTCTTAAGGGGGCGGCTAATCTCCAGCCTCCCCCTGTCCATAGGTTTCCTACATGGGATCTGCCCCTGGTCCTCAGAACCTTGACGGGGGCTCCGTTCGAGCCGCTTAGGTTGGTTCATCTCAGGTTCTTGTCCCTTAAGGTGGTGTTTCTCGTGGTGATTCCCTCGGTCTGGCGTATCTCAGAGCTGGGCGCCCTGTCGTCCAAGGATGAGCTTTGCCATTTTCATGCAGATAGGGTGGTTCTTCGACTCGACCCTACCTTCCTCCCTAAGGTGAACATCCCTTTTCACAGGGCTCAGGAGGTTGTCCTGCCCGATTTTTGTCCGGGGCCGTTTTCTGATAGGGAACGGCTCTGGCACCCTCTGGATGTTCGTCGGGCTTTACGGATTTATCTCCGGCGGATGTCGGAGTTCCGTCGGTCAGAGGCCTTGTTTGTCTCTTTTCAACCCGGGACTTTGGCGGCTAGGGTGTCCATTGGCCGTTGGCTACGGCAGGCCATCAGGGAGGCCTATGGGGCGAAGGGGCGTCCCGTTCCGTCAGGTATAACGGCCCATTCTACTAGGAGTGCCACGACCACGGCGGCGTGGGCCACTAGGGCCCCCTTTGAAGACATTTGCCGGGCTGCCACTTGGGCATCCCCAACCCCGTTCATCAGATATTATCATCTGGATTCATTCGCTTCGGCGGATGCTTCCTTTGGTCGGAGGGTCCTGCAGAGGGTGGTAGCAGATACTCCCCTTGGGCCATAACTGGCGATTGCGTTTATCCCCTTCCTTGGGACTGAACTTTGGTATGTCCCTCACATGACCACTCCCTCTCTTCCACTGGAAAAAGAACGTTGGTCTTACCTGAACGTGTCTTTTCTGGGGAAGAGAGGGAGTGGTCACGACCCGCCCTGTTCTTGGTTGTAAGGGCCAAGGGGAGCCCGGAAGTTCCCGGGGGGGGGGTGTTTGTGTTGTTCTGTTTATTGTTGTTCCAGTTCTGCTGTTCGCCTTCGAGGAAACTGGGAAGGAAAGGAAGGCTTTGGACCTTTGGACCAATCAGGCTTTGAGAATACCCTCACGTGACCACTCCCTCTCTTCCCCAGAAAAGACACGTTCAGGTAAGACCAACGTTCTTTTTCACTGAATGTTTTTACTTAATGCCATAACATTCTAATAAGTTAGTATTGAGTTATCAACTTATATTGAGTTGTTATCAAGATTCATTTCAGATTTATTACTACTTTGTATTTATGAAACTATTAACTCTTCTTGTTTTTATAGGGGATGGTTCTGGGGTTATGAAGAAACTCGAGGCCTTAAAGTGGTTTGTTTATCTGTCCAAGGTTCTGCTTCTGTTGTAGCCCCATTGCTTTTGAATTTATCCAGCAGGTGAGACTTCCTGAATTAATTTTTTTATTCCACAGAGTTGCCATATAATTAGCTTAGAAAAAGAAAGTGAGGAATTTTATGTTTTGTCATGCATCAAACTTACTAATGTTTATTATTTATTTATTTATTTATTTGAACTTATTAGTCGCCCCCTCTCCCCACAGGGACTCGGGGCGACGTACAAAAGCAACAATCAAAACAGTATCATATCATATAGAGGAGGTAAAAATAAATAAATAAATTACAGTGCTTAGAAAAAGTTAAAACCCCAATAACATTAAAAATTTAAAAACTAAAATTAACAGTTAAAAATGACCAAGGGGTGGAGAAGTTGTAGAGTTATGCCAGGCCGGCTAGTCGAAACAGGTAGGTCTTCAGTTTCATACGGAAGGAGCGGAGGTCAGTTGTTGTCCTAATGTCTGGGGGTGGTCATTCCAAAGGATAGGGCCCACCACAGAGAAGGCCCTACTCCTGGGCACCGCCCTCTGACACTCTCTGGAGGACGGCACCCGGAGGAGTCCCTCTCTGTGTGAGCGAATGGGTCGCAGGGATGTATGGGGCAGGTCACGATCCCGCAGATAACTAGGCCCTGTGCCATGGAGCGCTTTGAAGATGGTGACTAACACCTTGAAGCGCACCCAGTAGGCCACAGGAAGCCAGTGCAGCTCGCGCAGGAGAGGTGTTATATGGGAGAACCTCGATCTCCCCATAATTACCCGCGCGGCTGCATTCTGGACCAACTGCAGTCTCCGGGTGCACCTCAAGGGGAGCCCCATGTAGAGAGCATTACAGTAGTCCAGGCAAGACGTCACCAGCGCGTGAGTGACTGTGCGCAAGGCCTCCCGGTCCAAAAGGGGTCGCAATTGGCGCACCAGGCGAACCTGGTGGAACGCCCCCCTCGCCACAGCTGCCACATGATCTTTCATAGCCAGCCGGGCATCAAGGAGGACGCTCAAATTGCGCGCCTGTTCCACCGGGGCTAATTGCTCATCCCCGATGGCCAGCGATGGAATGTGCTGGTTGAACCGGGAAGCCAGAAGCCACAGCCACTCTGTCTTGGAGGGGTTGAGCTTGAGCCTGTTGTCACCCATCCAGACCCGTACGGCTTCCAGACACCGGGACATCACTTCGACGGCCTCGTTGGGGTGGTTTGGGGTGGAAATATACAGCTGAGTGTCATCAGCGTACAGATGGTATCCCACCCCAAAACCACGGATGATCTCGCCCAGCGGCTTCATATATGTGTTGAACAGGAGAGGCGAGAGGATCGACCCCTGTGGGACCCCACAAGTAAGGGGCCTCGGGGTCGACCTCTGCTCCCCTGCCAACACACATTGCGTCCGGCCAGAGAGGTAGGAGCGGAACCACCGTAACACGGTGCCTCCGACCCCCAACCCCTCCAGACGGCGCAATAGGATACCATGGTCGATGGTATCAAAAGCCGCCGAGAGGTCTAATAGGACAAGGATGGAGGAACAACCCCCATCCTTTGCCCTCCAGAGATCATCCACCAACGCGACCAAGGCCGTCTCCGTGCTGTGACCGGGTCGGAAGCCGGACTGGCGCGGGTCTAGATAATCAGCTTCCTCCAGGTGACGCGGGAACTGCTGAGCCACCACACTCTCAACAACCTTCGCTAAAAAAGGAAGGTTGGAGACAGGACGATAATTTGGGTCCAGAGAAGGTTTCTTGAGCAGGGGTCTCACCACCGCCTCTTTCAAGGCGGTTGGTAAAAGGCCCTCACTCAGCGAAGCATTCACCAGTCCCAGTAGCCAGCCTCGTGAGCCCTCCCAGGAAGCCAGTACCAACCAGGAGGGACACGGGTCCAATAAACATGTGGTGGCTCGCAGTCGCCCGCGCAACCTGTCCAAATCTTCGGTGACAACAGGGTCAAACTCCTCCCAGCGTGGTCTCTCAAGACTAGCTTCGGACGCCCCCCCTGGAGCACTGGAGTGGGTCCATCCCCTCCGGATCTGATCAATTTTATCCTGCAGGTATTCCCCAAATTCCTCTGCCCTGCCCTGCAGTGGGGGATCCCGCTGCCCCTGTGACAGAAGGGAGCGGGTCACCCGAAACAGGGCGGCAGGGCGGTTCTCTGCGGACGTTATAAGGGTGGCACAATACTGACATTTGGCCACTCTTATTGCCACAAGGTAGGTCCTTAAGTAGGCTCTTACCTGTGTTCGGTCGGATTCGGAGCGGGAGGATCTCCACTTGCTCTCTAGGCGTCTCCTGTGGCGTTTCATCGCCCTTAGCTCCCCGTTACACCAGGGGGCCCGGGTCGATCGTTGCCATCGGAGAGGCCGCAAAGGTGCAATCCGGTCCAAGGCACCGGCGGCCGCATTGTTCCACGCGGCTACCAGGTCCTCTGCCCGGGAGCGGGACAGGTCTGCAGGAGGTGGCCCAAGCTCCGCCTGGAACCTATCTGGTTCCATCAGACGCCTGGGGCAGAACCATCTGGGACAATCTGGTTCCGCCTCCCCGCGGCGGGGAGTAGCGCCAGGGAAGTCCAGCTGGAGAAGTGAGTGATCTGACCATGACAGGGGCGTGATGACTAAATTCCCTCTTCCCAGATCACTCGTCCACTGGTCGGAGACAAACACAAGATCCAGTGTGTGGCCTCTCTCGTGTGTGGGGTCCCGAACTACTTGAGTCAGATCCATGGCTGTCATGGAAGCCATGAATTCCCGGGCTACCTCGGATGCCTCTCCCGTCGACGGCAGATTGAAATCCCCCATCACTAATAGCTTGGGGGTCTCAACCGCCACCGATGCGATCCGCTCGAGGAGCCCGGGCAGGGCCGTTGATGTATGGCGGGGAGCCAGGTATACTATCAACAGGCCCAACTGTCTCCCTGGGCCCCATTTCACGCCCAGAGACTCACAACCAGATATCTGCAACACAGTGAATTCTCTCGGTGCCAAATCTTCCCGGATGATTATCGCTACCCCACCGCCCCTACCTTGGGCCCGTGGCGGGTGGAATACACGGTAACCTGGAGGGCACATTTCCCCGAGGTGCAACCCCCCCTCCGGGCCCAACCAGGTTTCCGTTATTCCTGCGAGGTCCGGCTCCCCCTCTGTGATCAAGTCACTGATGAGGGGGGCCTTGTTAACCACGGACCTCGCATTACATAACATCAGCCTAAGGCCCAGGCTCTGCCGATCCTGTCCACCTAGACTGCGGGGGTTGGTACAAGTGACCGGGCGTGTCCAGCGGCCCCGGTCTCCCAACCGACTATACGTTCTTCTAGTGTCCTCGCGCCCGCCCCTCCCTACGACCGTCGCTATTGGAATTCCCCTTGTAGGAATGCTGTTTCCTCCCACCTCCCCCACTCCGCTCCCCTCCATCCTGACCCCACCTGTTGACCTGGCTGTATCCATACCCCAAGGCTGAATAACCCTCCCCCGCTCCCTGGAACCCCTTAAAACCTTTAAAAAACATTTTGCTAAAAAAACCCTAATCCCCCGCTTCCTCCACCTCTCTGGGTTAATGAACCCTTCATCGAGGTGGGCCCTCACCAGGGCAGGGGGGCATGCCTGCGAGAGGGGGGACCCTCGCAGTCGTAGAATGTCAGATGTTGAGAGTATTTATTATGTTGAGAGTATTTATTATCCCAACTTACAACTACTGTAAAGGGAAAATCTTATGGTTATAACAGAATAGCAGAGTTGGAAGGGACCTTGGAGGTCTTCTAGTCCAACCTCTCCTGCTCATAGTCCACTTTCACACTTATTAAGAAAATGCCATGGAAGCATCAATACTTGTGGAGCTCAAAGAGGAAAACTGTCTTAATGTATCTTTACCTTACTTAGTTTTTTTTTCATTTTAATAGGTCAGTGATGTTAGACAGAGCTGAACATCTTCTTCATGATCATTATGGTGGCAAAGACTACTGGAATGTGAGAATAACATAATTTTATTTATATTATGTGCATAATAATGGAGTAGTCACTTTTAATACACAATCTGTTAAATATTTTTATTTATGAAAACCAAACCCTCCATTCTATGATTAGCTGTGCATTAGCCTTAGCAGCTGCTTGTAATTAACCATATCTCAGTAGTAATAATTTAATTTTATTCTATAGCACATAAAAATTCAAAATGCGCCCATCACTTTAAGGGATTCAGGAAATGTCTGCTAAAATGTAATTAAAAATCAATTTAAGAAAATGTCTGTAGCATTCTGCATTCAGTGCATCCTTCATTTGTATTGGAAGACTCTGTCCGGAAGACTCTCTGTCCGGCACCCAGCCCACCATAGAGAGCACTCCTAGAGCGGCCGATGCTAGAACACTCGGCCCCGATTTTTGGATTTGGAAGTTATGCGCGGAGCGGAACGGGGCGGCGGCGGGCGGTGGCGGGCGGTGGCGGGCAGCAGCAGCCAGCGGCAGTGGCCTGGGAGAGCTGCGCAAGTGCTTGGTGAAGCTGCAGGCGGAACAGGCGCTCGCGCAACCCACTTCTCCAGCCGGGCAGAGCTCCATGCACTGACCTAGGGGGTATCCCGAATGTGCAAAGCCGCGGGAGCTGGAGGGCGGGCAGAGCGCCACATGGCTTGGCACCTTAGGGATTTCCCCCTAGGTCAGTGAATGGCGCTCTTCACGGCTGGAGAGGGGATTTGCCGGGCGGCTGCTCGTGAGCATGGTTACCTCATGGCTGCTTCGCCGCTGAGGCTGTGCCCGGCTCTTCGGGAGCCAGTTCACAAGGGAGCAGCCACCCCGCAGCCCCAAAACAATAAGCCCTCCCTGATAATAAACCCAAGGGCATATTTCGTGGGGCAAAAGAAAATAAGCCCCTGGCGTATTTTCGGGGAAACACGGTATAAGAACCCTGGTGGCACAGCGGTTAGAATGCAATATTGCAGGCTAACTCTGCCCACAGCCTGGAGTTCGATCCTGACAAGTTCAAGGTTTACTTAGCCCTCCATCCTTCCAGGGTCGGTAAAGTGAAGACCCAGATTGTTGATAGCAATAAACTGACACTGTAAACCGCTCACAATGCTATAAAGCACTATGTGGTCATATATAACTCTAGGTAGTATTGCTATTGCTAATTAGAACTTTGTGTTGTATAAACAGAAGATATGTACTACACCTGAATTTTTCTGTTTTCTTTAATTGAATTCCTTTTTTGTTTTAAAGAATTTTATTGGTTTTTAAAAATTTATGGGAAAGGGTAAATGTTAGCGTTCTAAATACCATGTATGAAATAAATCATTGTCCAAGGCAGAATCATCCTTAAAGTTCCCATTTATTCATAAAGGCAAGTTAGCACGTCTATGGAAAATTCCAACTCTAATGCACATCCTGGAATTCCACCCACTTCAAAGTTCATGATCTATCCCCACACCTCATAATCCATCACATGTTCCAATCATAATCTTCCACGCTGGCATCTACACCCCTCTGCTTTCGGTCAGGTGTCGAGGTGCAGAGACAAAAGATGACCTTGGCTTCTATAAAAGAATGACAACATACATTCCACAATCCTACTCCTTTCTATTCCCCCCTCCCAACTACTACACTAATGAAACAGCATAGGAAATTAATAAAAAGTGTGGCAGGCCAAAGATCCTAAAAAGAACATAACTACAGGCCTGACAGGCGGCCTCTCCTCAGAAGAAAAACGTTTCCTGAAAAGAGAATAACATAAAAGTTAATATAACAAAATTAACCACCTCTTCTCCACCCAGGGGCCTATTGGGAAACTTCTCATGGAATTGCTTTACTAATTTCTCCACTTTTTGGTTCCCACTTTTCACCCAAGTAACTTCAGACCAAGGGTAATCCTTCCAGTGCACTAAGTACTGTAAGCGACCCCTATTCAGCCTGGAGTCTACAATTTTTTCCACCTCAGATTGTGTTTCCCCTTCTATCACTACAGGAGGAGATTGAGCTTGGTTGGATGCTCTTATGTTAGACCCAATTACTGGTTTCAACAAGCTACAATGAAATTCTGGGTCAATTTTCCCTAGACTTCTGGGTAGACTGAGTTGAACTGTAACTGGGTTAACTAACTTCAATATTGGGAATGGACCTAGAAATTTTGGACCCAATTCCTTGCTAGGCATTCCTAATCTTATGTATTTGGTAGACACAAAAACTTTGTCCCCCAAAAGGAAGGGGTTTTGGTGCGAGCAATGTTGATCAGCTTGCTTCTTGTAGGCTTCTGCCGCAACTGCTAGAGCCTTCTTCGTATTCTCCCATCCTTTCTTTAGCATGTCCATCCATTCACTCAAAGACATGAAGGAAGGAGGTTCTCTAGGCAACTCAGGCATGGCAACAACTTCCATGCCACTGGTAATCTGGAACCCCGCTAATCCTGTGCTGCTGTGGACCACATTGTTGTACGCCACTTCGGCGAAGGGTAGCAAGTCTGACCAGTTGTCTTGCTGATAGTCCACAAAACGCCGGATGTATTGTTCCACCACCGCATTGGCTCTCTCTGCTGCGCAGTTCATGCTGGGATGAATCTCTGAGCTCAGTTCTTGTGTGGACCCAATGGATCTCAGGACCTCTCTCCAGAACTTGGCTGTGAACTGGACTCCGTGGTCTGAAATGATCCTCTTGGGTACTCCGTGCAGGCGATAAATGTGTTTCACAAACATTTTCGCTAATTCGTTTGCGGATGGCAATCCTGAGCAAGCAATGAAGTGTGCCTGCTTAGAAACCATATCAATAACTGTCCAAATTACTCTGTTCCCACTGCTGTCTGGGAGTTCCACGATGAAGTCCATTGCGACCTCTTCCCATGGTCGGTTAGGGCTCTCTGCTGCAGATGCTGTAGGTTCTGGGCTCTTGGATTCAATCATCCACGGCTGGCCTTTTTCCTCCTCCGAGGCCTCCCCCTTGGTAGGACTCTTCGTCACCTTTAGTTGGGGATCCTCCTCCAGAGATTGTTTGCCCTTTTCCTCCTCCGAGGCCTCCTCCTTGGTAGGACACTTCGTCACCTTAAGTTGGGGATCCCTTCCAGAGGTTGTTGGCCCAGATGACTCTTCTGTGGTGGCATCTGGGGTCCTCTCTTTACCACCATGGTGGTTGGTGCGCACGTTTGTGGCATGGGGGCTGGAGCCAAGCACTCTGACGCTCTGTGGCAGAGTTGACAGCAATGGTGGCATTTTCTTAGCCCCCATGAGGAATGGAACCTAGTTACATCTCTAAACTTCGGAACCTCATCACATTGGACTGCTCTCTACCTTGCAGCTTCCCCCTTGGTAAACCCTTCTTCCCTGGTGGAGAATTCTTCTCTGTAGGAAGGTGGGGTAAGAACCTTTTGGGGCCTTGCATGTGCACATTTTCCTGCCATCCATCCCGCAGGCCTCCCTTTGGTAATACCTTCTTCCATGGAGATTTCTTCTCTGTAGGAAGGTGGAGTAAGAACCTTTTGGGGCCTTGCAGGGGAGACTGGAACCAGTGGGGAGGTCAATCCCTCGGTTGGCCACTGCCCAGTTTTCTGCCATGGTGCCATCTGCTGAGGGAGGGCAGGTGCCCACTGGCATTCCTCCCATCCATGTCCTGGGGTTCAGACCCATCCCGGGGTTGCCTGCTTCACAGGTTGCAGCTCAACCAACGATGGTTGGCTAGGGGGGGTTATGTGCCAAGGACCCTCCTGCTGGCATGGAGGAGTTATGGGCCAAGTAGGTGTCCTCTGCTGGCTTGGAGGATTTTCTCATGCTGATGGCAAAGATGGTGGCCAGTGGCATCTCATCCATCCATACTCTGGGAAGAAAACCCAATCTGGTTTTGCTTCATTTACTGGTTGCAGCCCAATTTGTGGTGGCTGGCAAGTGAAAGATGCTGGCCAAATCCCTTCTTGCTGCCAAGGTTGAAATTCCCATTTTCAAAGGGAATCTGTCACCCACTTAGTTGCTGGGTAATAAGTCATTTCATTTATTGCTGCCTGGAAGGAGTCAAAACCTCCATTCCAGTTTTTTTTTCCAAGCTGGGGGGAAGGAGGGGGAGCATGCCCTCACGTTTTGCTGAAGAAGTTGGTCTGAGACTTTCATTCCTCTTGTCGTTTCCAGTGTGCAGAATCTTTTTCCCTCCTGCATTCCTCCAGATGCAATAAATCTTCAAACAGAAACTTCTTCGCCTCCGAGGCTTAGCAAGGAAGCTTCAACAGAAATTCCTTTGCACTTTGAAGTTTCGGCACTCAGCTTCTTATCACCAAAAGCTTTCTCATTATTTCTTCGCTGATATTTTACGCTGTCCCGGTCAGCGTTGGGAATTCAGCACCCCCATCACCAGCCCCTCCCCCCTTGCAAGGGGGAGGGTGCTAGTGCATTATTTTAAAGGAAAGTGTTGGAATAATGTTAGTGTTCTAAATACCATGTATGAAATAAATCATTGTCCAAGGCAGAATCATCCTTAAAGTTCCCATTTATTCATACAGGCAAGTTAGCACGTCTATGAAAAATTCCAACTCTAATGCACATCCTGGAATTCCACCCAGTTCAAAGTTCATGATCTATCCCCACACCTCATAATCCATCACATGTTCCAATTATCATCTTCCACGCTGGCATCTACACCCCTCTGCTTTCGGTCAGGTGTCGAGGTGCGGAGACAAAAGATGACCTTGGCTTCTATAAAAGAATGACAACATACATTCCACAATCCTACTCCTTTCTATTCCCCCCTCGCAACTACTACACTAATGAAACAGCATAGGAAATTAATAAAAAGTGTGGCAGGCCAAAGATCCTAAAAAGAACATAACTACAGGCCTGACAGTAAGTGGATATACAAAACATTTTGGCAACTCCATCATGGTAGTGGTAGAAATCTCTCCAATTCTCACAACTTTTACAGAAAAGAAAAAACAAAAGATAAAAGATAAGCAGAAACAGCATCTTATTATACCTTGTATCAACCATGTGTTCAATCACCTCTTTTGCCACTTTCTAATGTATCAACAATTACAATGATATTTCAAATACATTTATTTTTGTGACCTGAGTCTTTCCAATATTGTTCCCTCCCCCCTGTCCCCAGGTGGAGCAGCAGCCCCTCCCTCCTTCATGTCTTGTATACTGTCACCTTTTTCACTACCTCTTATATTTTCGTCCTCTAGGAGGGCGATATGTTTTTTAATGAAGGCCTCTGCCTCCACAATTGTATTAATTCTAATTCTGTTTCCCTCCCAGAAGATCAACATTCCTTCTGGCAATAACCGTCTAATCCAAACTCCTTTATTATATAATTTCTTTGATAAGGAAGAATACTTCCTCCTCCTATCTCTTATTTTTTTCGGAATTTGCTTAAGAATGGTAATTTCTTTATCTTTATATTTTAGTGGTTCCCCCCCTTTGGGCCCCTAGCACCTCATCCCTCGTGGTCTTCCTAAGAAATTTAACATGCACTTCCATTGGAACATTATGTGTTCTGGCATATGCTGAGTTAATCCTGTAAACCAGATCCATATCCCACCACAACTGTTCTTTATCTCTCTTAATATATTCTGCTAAGATTGTACTCCCGATATCCTTAAGATCTTCATCTTCTGTCTCCGGTAGGTTCTGGAATCTGAGAAAGAAGGACATTCTTTCAAGTTCTATCTTTACCATAAAATTTTCCAATTCTATATTCCCCTTCTGGACTGCCTTAACCTCCTCCCCCAGCCTGGCTGCACCCTCCTCCAGCACACCAATTCTTTGTTTATTTTCTGTTGTTTGCTGCTCTACAGCTTTGAGCTGTTATCTAAAATCTGCCACCTCTTTTTTCAACTCATTTTGTCCCTGCATAAGAGCCTGGAACATTTGTATAACAGATAAGTCTTTTGAACTCTCTCCAGTGCCTTCTTGTTGTGAGAATGATGAAATTTTTGTCTGTTGAGTCGTAGGGCTGGATGTAGAAGATATAGGTGCCGAAGCTGCCTTGCCTGAAGGTGGTTTTCTGGGCCCCATTTGTCTGAGTTCAGAGATGACTGTAAATCTTTTGCAAAAGAAATGGCGTCTGTGAAGCGGGCAGCCGAGCGAGTCCGAGAAGACAGGCAAAATCCAAAAGTGAAAGTTAATCCTCAATCACAGTTCCAAGCCAAGAAGTCACAAGAAAAAAAAATCAAATAATCCAAATCCAGAAAGACCACATAACAGGAGAAGCTCCAGGAGTCCTTCAGGAGGGAATAGTAATATAAAGCCAGACTTTCTTCAAAAGTAGTTTCAAAAGGCAGACTTCATTTATAAGTGCGAAGAAGAAGACGGAAGCAGGCCATCTTAGCTCCCCCTTTCACAGGGAACCAGGGAGCAGAATATCAAAAATTTCAATAAAGTTTTTAAAACAACTCAGCAATTGCCTCTTGCAATTGTAATATAAATCTTTTCACATAGTTAGTACAAGTGACTAATTCAACTTTTTTCTCTGTCTCTCCATTCCGAGATTGAGAGATAGTCCAAATGCCGCTTTGCCTGAGAGGGGTGAAAAAAACCCCTCCAATCTTCCAACTTCAAATAGATTGAATCCACAACTTACAAAAGGCTGCTGCTCATCAATTAAAAGGGGTTAGGGAGATTGGAGCGAACTTCTCACCTCCAGTACTTCAGCCGCTACTTCTAATTAGTTATTTCCTTCCGGAATCCATTCAGCGAAGGTGCTGCTATGCACCCCTCATGTTCCCCGGCTCCTGAGGCGAAGCTGGAAACCCCCCCCCCCCATGACTGCTGTTGATCCGGGGGTTCCAGCAAGCTGCCCTACGGCAGGTGGTCCCTCCAAGACCGCCTGTGCTCCTAAAAGGAGCCCACCGGAAAAGCGAGCAGCGGACCAACGTCCGACGCCTTCGGAAACCGGAAGTGATCTCCTTTAATTGAATTCCTTTAAGCATTCCCATAAAAATTGGAGTGTTTCCACTGAAAAGAGATGTTTTTTCTTCATCAATTGTTAGAACTTCTCATTTGTCCAAATGTCCTACTACAAGCTTGTTTAAATTGTTCTTAGATTAATAGGTTTATTTGTAATTGCTAATGTAATGAACTGCAATTTAACACAGGCATGTCCAATCCATGATCTAAGGACCAAATGGTGCCCTGGACAGGTAGTAATACGGCCCAGAAGATTGTAAACTTTTAACATTATGTGATTTGTATACAATAATTATATTACATACTTTATATGTAGCTCAGGACAATTCATGTTCATTTGGTGTGGCCAGACAAGCCAAAATTTTGATCATCCATGATTTTTAACATGAAACCACTATTCTTTTTTTTTAACCAACTCTGAAACTAACACTCTTATCAGCCTTACTGATAAAACAATTATTTCTTTCAGTTTCATTTTCCTGTAATTTTGTGTATTCTAGGAGACTTTTGTAATTATGCTGAAATAAATAAACTAGTTTTCAATAACATTTTTATGTCAAACAGACTCGTCGAAGTATGGTGTTCGCCAAACACCTCCGTGTGGTGGGAGACATTTTTAGAGCTAAATATTTAAATTCTTCTGATGAAAAGGACAGAACATGGTACTCTGAAGATTGGAGAAATATGAAGGTAATGTAATTTAAGTAATGTATAGATTGATTTTTAATTTAACAATATTGCAGACCTTCATATTTTTATGTTCACTTCAGTGGAGGGTTCCAGATCCCGGTGCAACCAGTACGGTGCAACGGGGCCAGGTGTCCAACACATGCAGGCGCGCAGCGTGCACATACATACTTACTGCCTGCTCCGTGCCGCTCCAGCTGCTTGGCGTCGCGTCGCACATGCGCCGTACGCTCCGTGCACGTAAGCCCCGATCGGCTGAGGTAAGGAAGGTGGGCTCTCCGGAGCACTGTACCGGAACAGTACCTGGTGCTCCCAGCAGGCGTACTGGTCATATCCCACCACTGGTTCACTGATTACTAAAATTCAGGTAGATGGCTTATTTATTTACTGAGCGCTTATAGACCGCCCCCTCTCCCGCAAGGGACTCGCAAGGGACTTAAACTATAAGATATAGAAAGTGAGCACTGGATTAATGTGTTAATGGGTGAAGAATATATGAAATATTTCTTCTACTTGCTCCAAATTTTCTCACTACTGCTTATATTTCTATGGAAGGATCTCGCCCCATTTCAGTGATACAATGCAGTAGATATTCAAAAAGAGATAATTAAGTCAAACTTAATTTTAAAATCATAATAAAATTCTGACAGGAATTATAGTTAAAAAGAGAGGCTCATAAATTATTCAAATGGCACGTTTCTATCCTGAATCATCTACAACTTGAAAACTGACCCAATTCAAGAGCAACAAGACTGACCATGTACTGTACATGGGTCAAATATTCTTTACTTATTTCTTCAATAATGAAAAGGAAATAAGTCCAATAGTTTTATTTATACCCTCAGTGATTGCATACCTTCTTTCATTTTCTATTGATGTATGGAGCTGGGATTTTTATGAGTAATATCTGATGAAAAAATAGCAATGACTCAACACGAATGTATTACTTACCAAAACATCATTCCTATTGTCAAAGACATGCATTATCCCTGAAAGTGAATGGTACAATAAACAAAATGTGATGAACAGTCAGGGCAATCTCAGGTGCTCTGAGTTTTCCAACTGTAATGATCAAACATTAGTGGCATGCTTTCCTATCATTTTGAGATGAAAAGGGATGAAAAAATAGAGTTTTAAAATCTATTCCTCCCTATCCCCATTGGGAGTGTGTGGGGGGACAGAACATCTCAGTCTCATGCAGCACCACTGCATACAAATGGCCTGCAATTACTACTTTAAAAATGTTAATCCCAGTCATCAAATGCTGCCCATGCCTCCCACTCTTGTCCTTGGCTACATTAATATAGGCTTTAATCTACCTACAATAACCAAATAAACTTTTCTTCTTTTGAAACAGGATATAAATTGCTAGGCTGCTGTGCATTTCATTTAAATCTTTAATTAATCCTAGAAATTCATTATACATGATTCCTTTTCTTTTGGGTGTTTATGCTCAGAAAAATAGTTCTAGAAAGAATTCCACTGTTTGAGAAAGATAGTTTATTTACTTGGTTTATTAAAAAATGATCTGTCTTAAGGACATGTTATCATGAAATAGGAAAAACAGACTGCTATCAGTTCTGTGCAGTTATAATTACAACAAGGAAAGTAAAGAGTGTTTTATCTATTTAATAACATTTTAAACTTCTGAAATGAGGCTTATCCAATAATAGATGCTTAAAAATTATATTGTTTTAAAAAAAATATGGTAAAAGAGATAAAGACTGAATGCTTCTTCTGTCTGAGGAAAGGTTAGCTTGGCACAAGCAAGATTAAATAAAAGCAGCATTCAAAAGTAGAATGCAAAAATGCCATAACTTTCTCATATCTGTGAAGACTAAGTGCCATTTTTCTATTTTCCTCAAGAAAGTAATAGAATTTTGTGATTATGTAAGCAGAGTCCTTTTTTAAAACACTCTCTACCATATTTTTCAATGGCCAAGTTTCTCTAGAAGCAAAAAACATCCCTATGCCTGATAGGTACTTGCAAGAAGGGTTCCTATAATGCTTACAAGAAGTCAGATAGACAGCCTTTATTCAAAAGATACCACTCTGTTGATAAGAATTTCTTAACTTTGAGTAATGTGGCAGATACTGCTGGATTCATAAATGCAGAATTCTTGCAAAATCTGTATGGCTTTCAGCTCTGGAAATACATACATCTGCTGAAGGATTCATTTTTCTTTCAAAGGCAATATATTTAGGCCTGTTACCACTGAAGACTATATGTCCGTGATGGCGAACCTATGGCACGCATGCCACAAGTGGCACGCGGAGCCATTTGTCAGGGCATGCGAGTTCACCTTTTTAAAAGCTATTTTTCGCCTTCCCCAGGCTCCAGAGGCTTTATAGGAGCCTGGGGAGGGCGAAAAGAGCCTCCCCCCCCCCCCGAGGCTTCAAGGACCGTCCGGAGGCTTCCCTGAAGCCTTCGGAGCGCTTAAAACCACCTTCCGAGCAACCCGGAAGTGATTTCTGGGTTGCTCGGAGGGTCGTTTTAAGCGTTCCGAAGGCTTCAGGGACCGTCCGGAGGGAGGGGGGACTCTATAGCCTTCCTGCCATGCGTCCCGCACAGGAATCCGTCCCCTCGGGGCTTTGTGCGGGCGTCGCAAGGGTTAAGCTGAAAGGGAGGGGGAGGGGGAAAGCGAAGGGGGCTTTGTTGTCCTCCTCCTCCTTTCCCCCTCCGGCTCGAACGCGGCACCGGGGCCCGGCAGGCAGCGAACGAGTCGGAACCTGCCGACCAGAGGAAGAGGGTGAGAGGCAGGTCCTGTGAACGGCGGTGGAGCGGCAGCAATAGTCGCAAGTCGGCGGCGGGCCGCCCCGGCTGGGAGACAAAGGAGGGGAAAGGCGGCAGGCAGCGAGTTGCGACTATTGAGCACGATGCGGCATGGCGCCGCCCGAGGCCGGGATCGAGGCGGCTGCGCGGCCTGCCTGGCGTGGCGTGGCGCGGCTAGAGGAGGAGGAGGAGGCGGCGAGGGCGGCTTGGCCAAGGCCCGATGGACTTTCCTTCGGCCGAGCCCGTCCTGGTGGCGGCGGCGGCGGCAATGTGAAGGCCGGGCCCTGGCGAGCGCGCCGAGGCTGGGCGGAGTGGCGCAAGGACGCCGGCCCTAGGCGCCACGCGGCGGAGGCGATCCAGGCCCGGACGATGGAGACGCACGTCTCGTGCCTGTTCAGGGACCGTCCCGAGGCTTCCCTGTAGCCTTCGGAGCGCTTAAAACGACCCTCCGAGCAACCCGGAAGTGGTTTTAAGCGTTCCGAAGGCTTCGGGACGTTCCCTGAAGCCTCCGGAGGGCCTCCGGGGGGCGGGGGAGGCTCTTTTCGCCCTCCCCAGGCTCCTATAAAGCCTCTGGAGCCTGGGGAGGGCGAAAAAAACATGTAAAAATGGGTGCGTTGTGCGCGCATGCGCACTGGGGGGGCACCTTGCATTATGGGTGCAGCACGCCTGCACACGACCCCCCCGCGCTCCCCCCACTTGTGGCACGCGAGCCAAAAAAGGTTCCCCATCGCTGCTATATATGAAAAACAGCCTATATCTAAACACGTCCTAATCACACTTATCTGATAAGAGTATAGCTGGGTAGAAGTGCCTGCATTGCTGAAGAGTAGACAGCAATATCACTTGCGGTTTCTTACTAGCAACTGATTGTGACATTTTTACAATGTACTTCTCACAATTGAAAGTGGTTTACATAATAAATAATATACATATATTATGTATACATAGGACTAAGTAGATGCATGTGCTGTAAAAATCTTCAAGTATGAAATTGTTCTCCACGTAGATAAAGGATTTCTCTAATATGTATATTTATATATATATTTGGAAGCAATATACAGAGTTTCCTAGTTGAAACTATTGTTAAAAACTTGTATACAAACCAAGTATGTACATTGACAATTTATGAATATTGAAAGCTTTATCAAATACATCAAATTTATCCTTAAGGAGTGTTACAGAAAATATGTTCAAGAGTAGAGATATATTCTTACTGAATCAATGCCATTTTATTTCAGTTTCAGCATGTACTGGTTCTTATGTGCTAGGTAAAACTGGGCACGGCCATTGGTGGCCCATATCTTGGTGTTCATCTCAGACGAAAAGACTTCATCTGGGGTCACAGAAGTGATGTGCCCAGCATTCAGGGAGCAGTTAAGAAAATCCACAATTTCAAAAAGTTGTACAAACTGGAGAAGGTTTTTGTAGCTACTGATGCCATCGTGCAGGGTATGTATTTTTTTCTCTAACTAGCAAAATATTTTTGATTATGTTACAAACAAAATCTGTTCATTTAGCATTATATTGTGCACATGAATCTGCACCAAAGTTAAAATCATTGCTGGACAAAATAATTTGCAAGATATATTTGAAAAGTTTTCAGTTTAATCCAAGTACAGGAGCATAAGAGACTACTATATCTACTAGGATATTTTAAGTTGCCTCTCAGTGGGCAACAGGTGCCTCTATTGTCACTTCCTTACTTAAGTTAAACAAGTTAATACAAGAAATAATTGTGTAAATTGCATTTTGTGTGTGGTATGGGTCTGCTGTGGCCTCAAACACAGTACTGTATGGTAATCTAGACCATGCAATTCATACTGGTCTTGTTATATAGTGAACTAGGAAGTCCTAAAAGGATCCATATTTGATTATTCATAAATTATCACTACAGTGCCAACTTCTTCAGGAGATTAATCATGCAGTTTCTGTTGTGTTTTGTTTTTGTTGCTGCTGTTGCAATTCAACGAACCTTTGAGAATAGTTTTATTTCCTTTGAGAACGAAACTATAGAAATATTAATGATTTAATGAGACAATGATCCGCAATATTCTTTAGAGAAATCCAGTCTGTAACATTCAATCCACTTATAACTTTGTTTTATATTGTACACTGTAAAACGTAAAGCTGTAGAACTGGAAAAAGTATTGAAATGGACAGTAAAATTTAGCATAGTTAGCAATTTTCTGGTAATGAAAGATTCAAATGTTTACAATTTTTTATTGTAGAAAGGGGGGCAGTAGGTAGATTTCCATTGCATAATATGAGTAATTCTATATAAAATTATATGTGCCATGTATAAATGTAAAGAGAAAGATGTAACTCCTCTGATAATATTAGCATCCAGAATTATCCAGGAAAGCTGAACTTCAGAAGAGTTAAGAAAAGTAAAAGTATATACTGTGAAATGCATTGTTACCAACCTGGATCAATTTTAATAGGGAAATGGAAAAATTAAGCTAATGCACTAGTGCTCTTTTTTGATTTGATTTGTATGGCTGCTCATCTCACCTAAGTGATTCTGGGAAACTCACAACAGTTGTCTGCCTGTCTGTATCTGTCTGTCTATCTATCTAGTCAATGACCAATTAAAACGACAAACCAATAAAAAGTTAAAAAAAACCAATGTGGAAACATATAAAACATCAGAAACTATTTAGAAAACAAAAGTATACTTAGTCAGTGGTCACTGTCCATCCTTGCACCAAGCTCAATAAAACAATTTAAAAATTGGGCGCCCAAACTTGCTGGCAGAGCCATGTCTTCAGGGCCTTCCTAAAGGCCAGCAGGGTTAGGACCAGTCTTAGTTCCAGGGGAACAATGTTCCAAAGGGACATTGCCATGGCAGAAAGGGCTAGCTTCCATCGGATGACACTCTTTTCAAGACAGAACATGCAACATGCTGCTTCTCCCAGTACTCATGGGTCAGGTAGATATAACTGACATGGGGCAGCCCTTCAAATAACTCAGTCCCATGCCAGTTATTTCAACTTCCAATGTGAGAAGCACAGTGCCTCTGAATACCACTTGCTGGAAAGTAGGACAGTGCTGTTTTATCTGTTCATATTGCCAGGTCCAAACAACTAGATACACCTGTGAAGAGTTCAATCAGCTCCGTTATTGTTCATGCCTACTTCATAGGACTCTTCCCAGACTGGCAATTTGCACTTAAACCAGACTAGATAAGATTCAACGGCATTGCGGGTGAGGGAGCAGAAGTTGTCCTCTTGTGCCTATGTAACGATCACAGACTTATTCCCTACTTGATTCCTCCCCCTAGTTTAGTCAATTCCTTTCCAGTACCTGTTGAACTTGAATTACAGGTAGTCCTTGGGTTGTGACAGCAATTGGGAATGGATTGCTTAGTAATGGCATTCCCAGCATTCCCAGTTTCCTTTGTTAACTTTAGGGCTGCATGAGTTGAAAGTGAGAAGAGGCAGGAATCCCAGGCAAGCTTACCAGTGAATAAGAGCTGTGAGTGAGAGCTGCAGGCACATCCGTTATGGATAGATGCTGTGGAATGCAGACGGGTGCTGCGGACAGGAGCACAGAGTACTGATGGATGGATGTCCTCTGTGGGCATGGGCAGGTGAAAAAGTAGTGGGAGCAACATGCAACATTCTGCTGGTTTCTCCATTGACTTTCCTTGTGGAAAGCTGGAAGGGAAGGTTGCAGATGGCAATCACATGCCCGCAGAATACTGCAACTGTCGTAATTGTAAGCCAGTTGCCAAGTGCCCAAACTACAATCATGTGACTGCAGGGCACTACAACAGCTGCAACTTGATAGACCAGTCATAAGGCACCCTCGTTTAGTGCTGTCTTACTAAATGAGAGGTTGTAAATCAATAATTTGAAAAATCAACACTATAAAAATATATTACAGACAAACTAAGTAGAAAGAGAAGAAACAGCTAAAACTAATACTACAACAAAATTTACCTGGGTAAAATATTCTAAACAGTGTATAAAACAGGTAGGTTATATAAAACACATTAGTAGAAAGCCAATAAGAAAAATGTACTTACTTGTTCATTTATATTACCAAATTTTAAAACTGCCCATCTCCCTCACAGAGGGATTCTGGGCGATGTACAAATAAAATAACAAAATATAAAGACAGTATATCAAATTTAAAAACTGGCAGGGATGATTCAACTTCAATGTTAAAAGTTACTTTAAAAATGTGGAGAGTGCTTTAGAGAGCTAACCAGGCTCATGGCTGCGTTTCTCTGTGAGCCCCAAGTAAGGCAGCAGACCCAGTGAGGGCCCGCCTTGCCTCTTCCTTGATCATGGTTGATGGGGTCCATAACATACCTTCCCTGCTTGATCAGGTGAGACAGGCTGATGTAATGGGATGAAGATGATTTCATATGTAACATGGCCCCATGTTACATATAAACATGGCGCTCAGCGAACCTGTTGTTAAACCGGTAGGGTCCTACCCCTGTGTCTGACTCACTTAGATGTGTTTTCCTACAATAAATGAATTTGATATAAAAACTTTTTATCTGTAGAGGAAGCATTCCATTTCTCCTACTGAATATAACATGCAGTGGAGTGAAAAGCAAATTTTAAATCAATAAAAGCTGCATAAAAAGAGGTTACAGACAGAGCGAAATACTTTTCCACCAAGTGTTGCAAGACTATACATTGGTCAGTCGCCAATCAGTTCTTTTTGAAATCAGAGTACTTTTCGACCAAAAGCTTATCCTGCTCCAACTGTTGTGAATCTTCCATTGCAAGTATGAGGCATAAAACTTACTGATGGTTCTGAGCAAACATTGCCTTATAATTTGAAGGACCTTTTCTATTGCTTTTCTTATAGATAAGTACAGTAATTGCAACATTCCAATCTATGGGGATTTGCCCAATCTGATCAATAACTGCAAAGTCGGTTGCTAATATAAAAGCCATCAGTCCACATTTCTCTTTATAATATCTAGTGGAATCAGGTCACATCCAGGTGCCACTTCCAGGTTCAGTTTTAATGTAAGTAGAGATAAGATTAAATTTGCCACTTGAAGAATGTTGATTGAGTGTATTTTTCCAGAGGTTGAAGAATTAAAAGCACTTCTTCCAGAGATGGTGAGATTTGAACCTACTTGGGAGGAAATGGAGCTCTACAAAGATGGAGGAATAGCAATTATTGACCAATGGATATGTGCACATGCCAGGTATCTTCCTCCCCTCATCCCTCTCGCTCTCACACACTTGCCCCAGCTCCTGCCATCCTTGCAGTTAAAAACCCATGCAAGTATGAGTAGATAAACAGGTACCACTTCAGTGGGAAGGTAACAGCACTCCATGATATCATGCTGGCAACATTACCATAGAAAAGTTTTTGGAGAGCGCTGGCTCAATGCATTACACCCCCCTCCCTAGAGTTGGCAACAATTAGCTGGGTAAAATCCACAAGAGACTCCCTTACCTTATTCCTGGAGTTTTATAGTGTTTTGTATATAAGACTACAGATATACATTTCAAGACTCCCAGACACAGTCCAGAATGTGGTGATCTGGGTGCTAGGTGATACATACTAACCACTGTACTTATATTTGCTTTTTTCTACATTATCAGCTTTCCCCAGGCTATTCAAAATGAGACTTTTCAGAGAGCATTTGAAGTAGGAATTGATACTCTTGGTTGTAGTGCTTTGATTCATTGTGATTGGTCTATTTGCTTTATTTTTTTTAACATGGTCACTTTATTATTTTGTATTGATAGATGTGTGGATAAATCTAAAACATGTACTATATATTTGGCAAAACTGAATTATTTTATTATTCGCATAGCATTAATGGGGTTACCCTGAGATAAAATGGGTGGCCAATAAATTTTACAAATAAACTAATAATGGATTATAGAAAACTGATAGCAATTTTTTAGGAATATGTTTCTTTTTCCACTGATATTTTCTCTTCACAGATATTTTATAGGAACCTCAGTCTCAACATTTTCTTTCCGCATTCATGAAGAAAGAGAAATTCTGGGATTTGATCCCAAAACAACTTACAACAGATTTTGTGGAGATGATGAGAAAACCTGTGAACAGCCAACTCACTGGAAAATTGAATATTAATATATTCAGTCAGTGGAACTACAGCTGCCACTTTACCAAAGAAATTAAATATTTTTGTGGAAAGAAATTAGTTTTAAATGTTTCCTTTTTTTCACTGTTTTGGTGATAAATGTGAATGGTGCTGTTGTTTACAATGGTCAGTATTATGGTTGTAATTCAGAAACACCCAAGATGTTCAATTTGCCTCTAATCAAACCTTCAAGTTGGACCAGTTCACTTGAATCCGTTACTTTGCTTCACCAGAAGATCCAGCAGAAGTGACTCTTAAAAGCCCTCAAACGGCATGGCAGCTTGGCTGGGCTGAACCTTGGGACTGCAGATCCTTAAACACTTTGCAAAACAGCCAAAGTCAGTCATGGCTTTGATCAAAGCAAAAAATATTTCAAGGATTCATACATTTCTAGTTTTAACTCTTGCATCCATTTTACCTGCATCCATTTTCTAGTAATCTTGGCATTCTTTGTAATTTAGCACAAACAGAAAAAATAAATTGGCAAGGCATAATCGGTCAACTGGAGCACTAGAATGAAAGCAAAATAAGTTTATGGACATTCCTTATCTGGATTTGGGGAATTTATAATCTGTATTGTAGGCTAAGAACAGTTTTATCTTTCTAAAATATTTTATTTCTGCAGACATTTTACTATCGGGTAAGGTAATATCAGTGTAGGAAATATCTGCAGGGAAATAAGCTCAGAGAATATCAAGAACCCAACAGTTCAATCCTAAGTGACACATATTCTCTACTGTTGGAGTAAAATAGCAATCTTTCTCACTCCCTCATACTTTTCATGACTTTACTTATCCTTTGCTCACTGTTTCCCTTTTGTTAACTTGCTACTAACTACAGTAGCAGATAATTATCTTTATCAGGTAGTTGTCAGTATTTAACATGTCTTGGAATCTTCTTTAAAAGCAATACGCAAACAATTTCTTAATAATGCTGGGTCTATCTGTAAACTACTTTTTCTTCTCTTTTCCAAACTTAAAATTTGCATAAATGAACATTTGCCAATAATAAAATAGAGGTTTCCTAGTTATGAAAATCTGCATTTGCTCTATTTTTTTTCTTTCAGTTCTATTCTTGAAATACCACACTGTATGTTCATAAAAATTCAAAATTACAGAAAAACCATAGGAGCTGTATTCAGCCCTGCAATGAGTGGGAGCAACTCTGAAATTCATGGAACCAATACTCCCCACCCCTTTTCCCCCCAGCCTTCTTTGGCTCTATAATGTCGAATTGTTTTAATCAGCTAGTCAGAGACAATTTTAAACAATCAATATGGTCTTTGCTTTCAAATTAGCACAATTAGAAATAGGGCAGAAAGGGAAAGATTAAGAGTCATATGCATTACATAGAACATTTAATGATAAGCTGGTGTGTTCACTTGTTTCTATTTGTACTTCCTACCAATGTAACATGGTCTACAATAAAAAGTTTCTTCATAAGTTTGCTGTCTTTCTGAATATTACAGATACAGTCTCTATAAAATCATAGTTTCACACAACTAATATCTTAGTTTATAGGTTCTATTTGCCTCTCCATACATACAGCTATTTTAATTTTCTGGCATCAATATTAAATGTTTATAGTTAATAGCAACATTTGGAAGTGGGACCAGCTTACGATTTAAACAAAGCTTCAGTTCTTTAATAAGGGTATTTTATGAATAGCCAATATGTAAAAAAATGTAGAAATACAAGGTAAAAGAGAGTTGGAAAATGGTATTATATAAAAGCATTTTTGCTATCTTTTTGCCCTCTTCCATGAAATTCAGCTGTAGAAGTTGCTTTTAAATAGTGTTTGTAATTGCAGCTTCCCAATCATAGTTAAGAGAACAATTAATGCCATGAGACTGAAGTCAGCACACTTGCTTTCCACAATTCCAATGCATGCAATATTCACTGTATCTGCTCCTCAAAATGAGATGTTCTACAAGAAACAAGTATTTGTAGTTTCTCCTCTGGGACTCTATGCAAGACATTTTGCTAGATAGTCTTCATCTGCTGATTTACAGCACATGGCACATTTCCCAGGTTTTCCACATTGTTACATGGTGATATATCTGATGCTAGCATGTTGGGTGTCTTATGTTTTCAGTAGCACTCTTTCTCAGTAATAAAAAATTAGCACCTCCCAGCAGTTTGCTGAGCAGATAACTATTTCTACAATCTACATAGGTTTTGTCCTTGCCTTTGCTAAGTGCCTGATAATACCTGGTTTGCTCAGTGCTCTGCTACTAGCTCCAAACCAAAACTCCCAGAAATCATTTAATCTGAATAGTGAGAAATTGAAATAAGAAAACACTGATATTCCATATCCTTCACACTCATGTCTTGCAGTTGGTAAGTGTCTCTGAATAGGGGAAGGTTATATTAAGTGTTCCAGATATCCCTCCTGAAAAATGAATAAACCTTTGCTTAGGAAAGGCTGGTTATCTTCTAAACTTATTGACCATGTTTCTCCTTTTATTTTTTCCTGACCAGTTATTTCTCCCCTCATACTATTTCCTCTTGATTTAAATTGAGAGTCTTTGAAGGGGTATGGTAATACATAAACTACAGAGAGTATTTCACTATCAGAAACAGGATAGATTTACAGTACTGCATATTAAGGGTTGATTAGATTGTATATCTGATGTGTCAACACAGCATATTAAGAGCTAATTATATTAATTTATATCCAAGCAGATCTTATGTTTACTGATTTGATGATAAGAAGTCTGGATTCCCAGGAGGGAGAGGCTGTTTTCCAGAGGGCAAAGAGGTAGCAGACTTGGAAAGTTTGGTTGGCAGGAAGAGGAATAAAACAGCCACACCCTGCTATTCCCAAAGTATTAGTTACACAAATAGTTGCTTTAGTCTGGCAAGATTCTGTCTATAGTGAAGAACAATAAAGGAAACTTCATAAGCAACTCCATTGGTGGGAATGTCATTGTCAGTTCCTGCAGTCTGACAACTACAACTTATTTCACACAAAATGCTAAGACAATGGCTGAATCCCTTCATATGCCAAACAATACATTATTAATCCATATTACATCCTAGCTTAATATTGTCAGGCCTGCAGCGGTTCCTTTAAGAATCTTTGACCTGCCACACACTCTCTGTCTAGCTTCATCTTTAGTATGTCTTTTCATTAAGGGGGGGAATAGCAAGGGGTAGAATGTGTTGTTTTCAAAACAAAAAATTTCCTTTCTAGAAGCTCAAGGTTATTCTTTGTCTCCGCACCTCAACACCTGACCGGAACCAGCGGGGTGGAGATGCCAGCGTGGAAGAAGATTGGACCATGTGATGGATTGGTGGGTGGAGGACAAGATCATGAACTTTCAACTGGGTGGGAATCCCAAGTAACTTCCAGAATTGGGATTCTCACAGATGTGCCAACATGTCTGTATTATTAAATTGGAACTTTAGAGGTAGCTCTGGCGTGGACTCTGATTTAATTCTGCATGATATTTGGAACACTGACATCCCAATTCTGCTTTAAAATTATTTTTTCGGCTATCCCAAGCTGGGAAGCTGTTAGGGGTACTGAATTCCACTTCTGACCCAACCCTGGGCAGTATGAAATTTCAGTGAAGATGGAGGAAGAAAAGAATGCAGCAGAGAAGGCCAAAGATAACGGATCGCCTGTATTTGTCGATACTATCTATGTGCCTTCTAAAGAGATAGTTGAGGCTGCAGAAGCTAAAGAAAAGGAGTTTTGGCTGGGAGCCCGGAGAAAGGAACCAACCCCCAGACTTCCCTCGCAGACGGAATTAGACCTGCGAGATGAAGCCTCAGGATTTATGGCTTCTAAAGAATGCCTGCTAGAAGGAGAGAGGGCCGCCAGGGAAACTCCGACAGACGACTGGATGATAGCCAGAAGGTCTGATGAATGGAGATCCCAGCCACCCTCACGCGGTCATTCTCTGATGGGCCTCCCACACCAATTCGGACAGCTAAACGTGAATGGAATCAAACCCCTGGCCCCTTCAGGACCACCTAAGTGGAATCTGGCACAGCTCACATTCTCCTTTCTTAGCAGAAAATCTGCTATGCAGTGGAATGGAGATCTTGGCTCCTTCCACACAGCGATGAGCGAATCAAACCAACCCCTTGCTGCTGGGATAAAGCCAACATCAGTCACATCAGCACCCCTCCCTCCTGGAGTGGAGCCAGGCCCCCCACCAAATTGGGGAATTCAATCCAGCCAGCAGAAAGGGGCCTGGAACACATTCACCTCCCCCCAGCTGCAAACGGGTGGCTCCGAGCCCATGAATCAAGCAACCCTAGGGTGGGCTTTCTTCCTGGGTCATGGATGGGCTCAATACCAATGGATGCCTGCCCCCTCCCAGCAGATGGCACCATTCCAGATAACTGCCCCTGGGCATAACCAGGGACTGGGACCGCCACTGGGTCCAGCCCCCCCCAGCAATGCCTCAACAGGCTTTGGCCCAACCAATGGGTGTGGCCTAACAAAGGGGCTTACCACCCCAGGGGGCGGCCAACAGGCTGCCCCTGTTCAACCACCACCATCCCCTCCTCCCACACCCCCACAGTTTCGAGCAGCATTCGACGGGACCCCAGATAAACTGGCTTATTTCCTGAATCGAGTATGGGTGTACGTTGATCAAGTAGGTCCACAATACCCATCTGATCGAGAGTTGATCCAAAAAATAACCGAGGGAATGAATGAAGGGGAGGCTGCACATTGAATAGCGGAGCTCCATGAGGAAGCGGCTCCTGAGCTAGATAATGTAACTGGGTTCATCCAACTGATGCACGCCCGATTTAGTGATGTGGCCCAACACGGATGCTGAAGACCAGATCCAGGCATTGTGACAGGCTGGTCGTCCTGTGAAGGAATTAGTTTGGGAGTTCCGGAGAATAGCAGGAAGACTACGATACTAGCCAGAAAGACTCTTGGTCTACACATTCAAAAAGGCCTTAGATCCCAAACTGAAGGAAGCTTGTGGCATAAGAGGGGTCCCAGAACGTCTCCTGTGGGAATGAGAGGTAAGGCTTACGTAAAGACATGCATAGAAACTACCATGGTCTCAGTGGCTGTTTATCTTGGAAGCCTACAAACTCACCTAATTAGCAGAACCAGATGCTGGAATAAGGGAAAGGTGATGCACAGTCTGTTATCTTTAGCTCATTAATTCACCAGAGCAAAGGCATGAGTTATCCTTGGCCTGAGTATCTTTCTGAATTCACTAGGGAAGATTTGGGGGAGTAAAACCGAAAGTAATGTGTTGTTGCTCTGTGCTTTGCTTGTAAAAACTTTATAAAAGCCAAATAAACTCTGCGAGAGGCAGACAGATATTTTGGACACAAACTGCGTGATGGATTTCTGAAACCTACATCCGGTGCCGAAACCCGGGACCTCTCGCACCCTTCAGGATCAAAGACACCCTTCGGGGGAGCAACAGCCAACATAATTACCTCCCGTCTGGAACAGACCCCAAAGCGCGCTTCGTCCTACGGGACCCCTCAGAGGTAAATATGGGTTGCAATCTGTCTCACCAGCAGCAAAAACATGTTCAAGAACTTAAATTCTTGTTACAGGAGTCAGGTGTTACCACACCTGAGGCAGAAATAAGGAAGCTAGTTGGTGAGATAGGGAAACATTGTTTTTGGTACCCTGAAAGGGGAACACTTCGTTTATGTGACTGGGAAAAAATAGGGCAAACTTTACATCTTGAACCCAGAGCTCCAGTAAAGACATTACAACTATGGTTTCAGTGCCGTCATGCAGTGGAAAAATTTGGCTCTAAGGTTTTGGCAAAATAACAATTGACCACAGAGCCTCCACCTAATTGTGAGCAAGTAAAAATTCTTCCCCCCAAATCATCTTTAGTTGGACTTTCAGCTCCTGACGGAGAGGTTAATTCACCTGCTTCTCCACAGTCAGAGGAGCAATTAGCAAAAGAGGAGGGGAAGAAAGAAGATACGTTTTCTGTCTGTCCATCTAGATTGATTCCACAAGATCATGAAGTAATTGGTTTAAAAGATTGTTTTCCTTCTATCATTCTTTGCCCTGCTTTGCAAGAAAAGTTTGACTTTACTGCCGGTCAGGAAAAGTCCGTTTTCTGTGTGTCTGCTTCCCTCCCCACACCTCCCCCTCTTCAGGAAGAGTCTGTGAACAGATTGCAGGATGGTTTAAAACAACAAATAGATAATTCTGAGGCTCAGATGAAGTTTTTGGTGAAATTAGCAAAGGAAAACGCCACTTTTGAATGCCGAAAGGCAATCATTGGCCTTGGGAACAATCCTGAGTTGGCAGAAATGATTAAAGCATGTCAAGATATAGGAACAGCCTCTCATCAGGCTAATTTATTGGCAGCCGCTTTCTCGCAAGGCAGCAAACCTCAAGGGTTGAAGCTAAAAGCAAAATACCCAAAGTATCAGATTTATGTTGCAGAATTGAATCCTTTTCGTAAGCGTCATCCGTTGGCTTTGGTAAATCATTATATGGATGATATTTTAATTGGAGTCCCAAAGATACCACCTAATTGGCTTTCAGAAATACAAAATGATTTGACTGTTTATGGGTTGCAAATTTCCCCAGAAAAAAGTACAACTACATGCTCCTTATCTGTATTTGGGTCATAAGATGTTGCATTCCTATTCTGCCCCGGCATTTCCTTGTTTGAAATTGCCTAACGTTATGTCACTAGTTAACTTACAACAGTTATTGGGTACTCTTAATTGGGTAAGGCCATATTTTTCTTTGCTGACACATTTATTGTTTGAATTACTGACCAAAGGAAAACAACCTGGAGATGTTATCGTGATTTCCTCAGCTGCATTTGCCGCAGTTGAGGAGATTAATGATCTTTTGAGCATTTAATTTGTGGAGCATCCCTCATAGAGATTGTCAGTTAACTCTTTTGATGTTTTTTAAGACAGAAGATTCCGTTTCAAAATGTTTTGCCATTTTCTTAGGCAGTTGCTGATTTAATAACCTTGGGTTTGTCATAGAAATTAGACTGACTTAATTAATATTATTTTTCCTATTCCAAAATTTGATTTTCAATTTTATTTTCAGAATAACTTATCTCTTCAGTGTGCTTTAACTGACTATGTGGTCTGTATTTCATATCATTTGCCTAAAGATCTTCGGCTTGCGTGTTTAATGATTTTTTTTTTTTCCAGAAAATTTTATTGGTTTTTTAAAAACATTTATAAGGAAAAGGGTAGGTGGAATGGTATACAAATTTTGGCAGTTGCAAGTATGGCAGACGCCCCCTCCCTCCAAACTCATAAGATACATCTATGTATAAAACATTAATACAAAATCGTATAAAATCAGCATATTAGTTCTATAAAATTTTTTCAATCAGCTTATATATTATAATGTATAGTCTAGAAATAATTTCATTATTACTTTCGGTCTGTTTATAACAATGTGATTTTCTTATTCATTTTTGTGATCTGAGCTTTCTTAGTGTTGCCCCTTCTCCCCCTGCTGGCAGAGCTCCGGCCCCTCCCGTGTCCTGTGTGACCGTTGAAGAGTCTTCTGTTTTTTCTAGGTTCGCTTTATTTTTTTCCATAAAGGCCTGAGCCTCTATGGGTGTATTGATTCTGATTCTTGTCTCCTCCCAGAATATCAACATCCCTTCAGGCATCAACCATCTAAACCACACCCCTTTCTGGTATAATTTATTCGCCAATTGCGAATAATTTTTCCTTTTCTCCCTAATTTTTTTGGGGATCTGCTTCAAGATGGTTATCTCCCTGTTGTGATATGTCAATGCTTGCCCCCTTTGTACACCCAGAATTATGTCTCTTGTGCTTTTCCTAAGAAATTTGATATGGACCTCCCTGGGTACATTATGTGTTCTGGCATATGCTGAGTTCACTCTATAGGCCAGGTCTATCTCCCATTCCATCTGTTGTTTATCTTTATGTATATATTCAGCTAAGATATTAGTCATGATGTCCCTTATGTTTTCCCCATCTGCTTCTATAACATTTTGAAATCTAAGATAAAAGGACATTCTCTCAAATTCTGTTTTCATTTGTTGGATATCAAGTTCTTTGTTACCCTTCTGCAAAGCTTCTACCCCCCCCCCCGCCTCCGCCACCCCACCCTCCACAAGGTCCAGTCTCTGTGAGTTCTTATAAATTTGAACTTGATTCTCTTTAATTTCTTCCTTCATTTCCTTTAATTGTTTCTTAATTTCTTCCTGGCCCTGTATGAGTTGCTGAAGCATTTGTTGCAAATTCATCTCTGTACTCTTAGGTTGCATCAGTTCTGTAATCTTTGACAGTGTAGCAGGACTGGATGTTGCAGATGTCGGTGCAGAGGTAGCAAAGCCAGGTTTTCCAGGTGGTGGTCTTTTTGGAGACATAGTTTATAAAGCAGAGAAATCAGTCAGTGTAGAGACTGGACAGCTGAAGAGGTAGAGCAGGCAGATGAGTTCAGGAGGCAGAAGATCCAAGCAGCTGGGAGATTCTTTAGTCAGTCTAGCAATAGAGAAAAAAATTTCTCTCCAGAGGGTTCAGAAAATAGCAATCCACAAGAGATTCTTCTGGGTGACACGGAGACAAAGACCGGAAGCCTGAATTTTAAAGGTGGAGTCAGGTTTCACAGTTCATGAAGACAACGGAAGTGTGCCATCTTGCCCTGCCAGCTTTGGGCTCAGAGGCATAACAAGGTTTTAAAAGTTTAGAAAATTCTCAGTTCACCCATAGGTTCTGGAACTAAATCCAATGAAAGTCACTTTTACAGGGGTGAGGCATCATTAGTTGGCTCTCCCCCCTCCTCCTTCCCCTGGGGGCGAAAGCAAAATCTTCTCAAGCCGCTTGTCCAAGGGGGGGGGAAATCCCCCTCCCTCTAGCCGCACCTCCAGCAAGAATCCGAAAATTTAACTTTTAAAAACGCTGGAAAGTCCATCAATTCAAAAAGAAAGGGAGTGAAGAAAGGAAGCCTCTCACCATATCGCCGCTGCTTCCTTCAAAAGTATGTTGTCCGATCGGCATGGAGCGAGACGCCCACGCGCCCTCCGATACTGCTCCCCGGTGCCTAGAGCGAAGCGGAGAAGCCCCTACCAGCCGCCGCCGATGCCAGGGCCCTCCGCGAGCCGCTCCCTCGGCAGGACGCCTCTCTGGGACATCCTGTGCCCCCCCAGAAGCGGGAGAAGCCCACCGGGAGAGCGGGAGCGGGCAAAAGCTTGCCCGTCGCTGTAGCCGCCAGAACCGGAAGTGTAAAAACTTTGCTTGTAAAAACTTTATAAAAGCCAAATAAACTCTGCGAGAGGCAGACAGATATTTTGGACACAAACTGTGTGATGGATTTCTGAAACCTACAGTCTCCAAGATTGGTACGCCACTGCAATCATACTGGACCACGAGATTAACCCCTATCGAAATCCTGCTACCCGAACCCCTGCCAGGAAACCTTTGGCCCACCGAATGCAGAGGCAGCCAGCTGAAAAGCCTCCACCTCCCCCCTCGTCCCTCGGGGGGCCTCATAAAGTGCTACAGATGCCGTCAGCTTGGCCACAGAGCATCAGAATGCTTGGCTCCAGCCCCTGATCCATAACCGCGCCAACCACCTGCCAGCGCGATGAAGAAAAAACCCAGAAAACCACAAGAAAAGAGTCGTTTGGGACAACAGCCAACGGAGGCGGAGAGCCTTGCCATTGAAGAAGCCCCTGCCACCTCGGAGGTGGATGAAGAAAATGCAGAAGATGACCCAATGGTGAGTGCACCTATCCGCCCCTTTACGATAAAATCCAAACTCCAAGTGCCAGAAACGGGAGTGGAAGGGGAAGTTGGGGCGATCATAGACACCGGCTGCACCTGATGCTTAATCAGCATGTCAATAGTGGAGCAGCTAGGTATACGCACAAGACCCCTAACCCATCCTATTCGGTTTGAGCAAGTGGATGGAACCCTAATTGGGGGAGCTCCAGCCACAAAGATCACCAAGTTAGTAAAGTGTCAGGCCTGTAGTTATATTCTTTTTAGGATCTTTGGCCTGCCACACTTTCTTATAATTTTCTATGCTGTTTCATTAGTGTAGTAGTTGGGAGGGGGGAATAGAAAGGAGTAGGATTGTGGCATGTATGTTGACATTCTTTTATAGAAGCCAAGGTCATCTTTTGTCTCCACACCTCGACACCTGGCCGGAAGAAGATGGGTGTACATGCCAGCGTGGAAGATGATGATTGGAACATGTGATGGATTTGTGGGTGTGGGGATAGATCATGAACTTTCAACTGGATGAACCCACAGGATGTAATTCAGAGTTGGAATTTTCCATAGAGGTGCTAACATGCCTGTAGAATAAATTGGACCTTTAAGGATGTTTTGCCTTGGACAATGATTTATTTCTGCGTGGTATTTAGAACCCTAACATTATTCCTACTCTCCCCTTTAAAATAATTCACTAGCACCCTCCCCCTCTCAAGGGAGGAGGGCTGGTGATGGAAGAGCTGGTGATGGGGGTCGCTGCATTCCCAACGCTGACCGGAACAGCGTAAAATATCAGCGAAGAAATAATGAGAAAGCTTTTGGTGATAAGAAGCTGAGTGCCGAAGCTTCAAAGGCAAATGGAATGCTGATTCAAGAATTATAGCATCTGGCAAGAGGACGGAGAGGGCTGGAAAAGGCTTTTTCTACACCCGGTTAGAAGATGAAAGGAATGGAGATTCAAGCCATCCCCACACAGTCATCTCTGACGGGCTTACCATTAGGGACAACTAACAGTGAGTGCATGCTCCCCCTCCTTCCCCCCAGCTTGGAAGCAAGGCTTGGAGAAAAAAAAAACCTAGAACGGAGGTTTGGGCTCCTTCCAGATGGCAATAAATGAAATGGCTTATTACCCTGCAACTAACTGGGAGAAAGATTCCCTTTCAAAATGGGAATTTCAAAGGAGGCAGGAAGAAGGGATTTTGCCAGCATCTTTCACTTGCAAGCCACCACAAATGGGGCTGCAACCAGTAAATGAAGCAAAACCAGATTGGGCTTTCTTCCCAGGATTTGGATGGAAGAGATGCTACTGGCCACCTCCTTTGCCATCAGCATGGGGAAATGCTCCAAGCCAGCAGAGGGCACCTACTTGGCCCATAACTCCTCCAAGCCAGCAGAGGACACCTACTTGGCCCGTAACTCCTCCAAGCCAGCAGGAGGGTCCTTGGCACATAAACCCCCCTAGCCAGCCATCATTGGTTGAGCTGCAACCTGTGAAGCAGGCAACCCCGGGAAGCGTCTTAACCCCAGGTCATGGATGGGAGGAATGCCAGTGGGCACCTGCCCTCCTTCAGCAGATGGCACCATGGCAGAAAGCTGGGCAGTGGCCAACCGAGGGATTGACCTCCCCACCGGTTCCAGTCTCCCCTGCAAGGCTCAAAAAGGTTCTTACCAGACCTTCCTACAGAGAAGAAATCTCCATGGAAGAAGGGATTACCAAACAGAGGCCTGCAGTGTGGATGGCGGGAAAATGTGCGCCTGCAAGGCCCCAAGTGGTTCTTACCCCACCTTCCTACAGAGTAGCAATCACCAACATGGAAGAAGGGATTACCAAAGCCAGGCCTGCAAGATGGGAAGCGGGACAAGGTGCATCTGCAATGCCCCAAAAGGTTCTTACCCGACATTCCTATAGAGAAGCAATCTCCACCATGGAAAAAGGGTTTACCTAGGGGGAAGCTGCAAGTTGGAGAGCAAGGCAGTGTGATGAAATGGTACCTAAGTTTAGAGATGTAACTAGGTTCCATTCCTCGTGGGGGCCAATTAAATGCCACCATTGTTGTCAACTTGGCCACGGAGCGTCAGAGTGCTTGGCTCCAGCCCCAATGCCACAAACGTGCACACCAACCACCATGGCGGTAGAGAGGGTCCCAGATGCCACCACAGAAGAGTCATCTGGGCCAACAACCTCTGGAAGAGGATCCCCAACTTAAGGTGAGGAAGTGTCCTATCAAGGGGGAGGCCTCGGAAGAGGAAAAGGGCAGACAATCTCCGGAGGAGGATCCCCAACTTAAGGTGACAAAGAGTCCAACTAAGGGGGAGGCCTCGGAGGGGGAAAAGCCTAAACGACCTCTGGAAGAGGATCCCCAACTTAAGGTGACGAAGTGTCCTACCAAGGGGGAGGCCTCGGAAGAGGAAAAGGGCAAACAATCTCCGGAGGAGGATCCCCAACTGAAGGTGACAAAGAGTCCAACTAAGGGGGAGGCCTCGGAGGGGGAAATGCCCAACCGACCTCTGGAAGAGGACCCCCAACTTCAGGTGACGAAGAGTCCTACCAAGGGGGAGGCCTCGGAGGAGGAAAAAGGCCAGCCGTGGATGATTGAATCCAAGAGCCCAGAACCTACAGCACCTGCAGCAGAGAGCCCTAAACGGCCATGGGAAGAGGTCGCAATGGACTTCATCGTGGAACTCCCAGACAGCAGTGGGCATAAAGTAATTTGGACTGTTATTGATTTGTTTTCTAAGCAGGCACACTTCATTGCTTGCTCAGGATCGCAAACGAATTAGCGAAAATGTTTGTGAAACACATTTATCGCCTGCACGGAGTACCCAAGAGGATCATTTCAGACCGCGGAGTCCAGTTCATAGCCAAGTTCTGGAGAGAGGTCCTGAGATCCATTGGGTCCACACAAGAACTGAGCTCAGAGGTTCATCCCCCTTGGTAGGACTCTTCGTCACCTGAAGTTGGGGGTCCTCTTCCAGAGGTCGGTTGGGCATTTCCCCCTCCGAGGCCTCCCCCTTAGTTGGACTCTTTGTCACCTTCAGTTGGGGATCCTCCTCCGGAGATTGTTTGCCCTTTTCCTCTTCCGAGGCCTCCCCCTTGGTAGGACACTTCGTCACCTTAAGTTGGGGATCCTCTTCCAGAGGTCGTTTAGGCTTTTCCCCCTCCGAGGCCTCCCTCTTAGTTGGACTCTTTGTCACCTTAAGTTGGGGATCCTCCTCCGGAGATTGTCTGCCCTTTTCCTCTTCCGAGGCCTCCCCCTTGGTAGGACAACAATCCTACTCCTTTCTATTCCCCCCTCCCAACTACTACACTAATGAAACAGCATAGAAAATTATAAGAAAGTGTGGCAGGCCAAAGATCCTAAAAAGAATATAACTACAGGCCTGACAGGCGGCCTCTCCTCAAAAGAAAAACGTTTCCTGCAAAGAGAATAACATAAAAGTTAACATAACAAAATTAACCACCTCTTCTCCACCCAGGGGCCTATTGGGAAACTTCTCATGGAATTGCTTTACTAATTTCTAAAATCTACAATTTTTTCCACCTCAGATTGCGTTCCTCCTCCTGTAGTGATAGAAGGGGAAACGCAATCTGAGGTGGAAAAAATTGTAGATTTCAGGCTGAATAGGGGTCACTTACAGTACTTAGTGCATTGGAAGGGTTACCCTTGGTCTGAAGCTAATTGGGTGAACAGTGGGAACCTAAAAGTGGAGAAGTTAGTAAAGCAATTCAATGGGAAGTTTCCTGGGAAGTCAAAGGGTTCCCCTGGGTGGAGAAGAGGTGGTTAATTTTGTTATGTTAACTTTTATGTTATTCTCTTTGCAGGAAACGTTTTTCTTTTGAGGAGAGGCCGCCTGTCAGGCCTGTAGTTATATTCTTTTTAGGATCTTTGGCCTGCCACACTTTCTTATAATTTTCTATGCTGTTTCATTAGTGTAGTAGTTGGGAAGGTGGGAATAGAAAGGAGTAGGATTGTGGAATGTATGTTGTCATTCTTTTATAGAAGCCAAGGTCATCTTTTGTCTCCACACCTCGACACTGGCCGGAAGAAGATGAGTGTACATGCCAGCGTGGAAGATGATGATTGGAACATGTGATGGATTTGTGGGTGTGGCGATAGATCATGAACTTTCAACTGGGTGAACCCACAGGATGTAATTCAGAGTTGGAATTTTCCATAGAGGTGCTAACATGCCTGTAGAATAAATTGGACCTTTAAGGATGTTTTGCCTTGGACAATGATTTATTTCTGCATGGTATTTAGAACCCTAACATAAAGTTAATAATAGGCCGCACTATGAGTTCCTCAGATTCATCATGGCCCCTAGAATGCAGGAGTCAATTATCTTGGGACTTGCATGGCTGGACAAGTGGGCACCTACTATAAAATGGGAGGATGGCATTAGAAAATTGATTATTGGCTTTGGGGCGTTACCACCGGTGGAGCCTAAAGGCCACCCAGGAACGATTGAATCCAACAGCCCAAACCATCCGGAACCTGCAGCACCTGCAACAGACACCAAACCTCCAGGGATCTAACAAGTCCCAAAGATCTACCGGGACTTGGTGGAGATTTTCAGTGATGAAGACGGAAACTACCTTCCACCCACGCCCCACAGATTGCGCAATAGACTTCAAACCTGGGGCTACCTTACCAAAGCCAAAAATGTACTCTATGACTCCCAAGGAGATGATTGAATTGAGGAAGTACATCGATACAAATTTGAAACAGGGTTTTATTGAACCAGCGAAGTCGAAAGTAGCGGCTCCAGTGCTCTTCAGAGAAAAGAAAGATGGTAGAGTTCATCTCTGTGTGGATCTGCGAGCCCTGAATGCAGTATGCGAAAAGAACATCTATCCCCTCCCCCTCATGAAGGATATGTTGAACCACTTGGCTAAACACAAGATCTTCACCAAGCTGGACTTGAGAGATGCATATTACCGCATACGAATCCGAAAAGGGGATGAGTGGAAGACCGCTTTTAACACTCCCCTGGGCAGCTTACAATATAAAGTCATGCCTTTTGGACTACAAGGATCACCTGCAGTATTCATGCAGTACATAAATGAAGTGCTACACGATCACCTATACCGCGGAGTACTCGTCTATTTAGATGACATCTTGATCTTCTCTGAGACCCTGGAAGAACACATGAAACTGGTACAGCAAGTCCTGAAAAAACTTCTAGCTGCCAAACTATATGCAAAATTGTCGAAGTGTGAGTTCCACAAGACCTCACTAGATTACCTAGGTTATCGTATCTCCAACGAAGGGGTAGGAATGGATCCAGGAAAAGTGAAAGCGGTGTTAGATTGGAAACTACAAAGCTTCCTTGGATTTGCAAATTTTTATAGGCAGTTCATTCCGACTTTCACTGAAATTGCCCTACCATTGACTGAGTTATTAAAGACGGGCCCTTCTCCAACAAATCCAAAAGCAAACCAACCACTAAAGTGGACAATGGACTGTCAAAAAGCCTTTGAAAATTTAAAACGGCTATTTGCCCAAGAGCCCATATTGCAACCCCCAAACCCAGAGCGACCAAACAGATGCCAGTGATGTAGCGATAGCCACGGTACTAATGCAAAAGAGTAAAGAAGGTCACCTCTTGCCATGCGCTTACATCTCCAAGAAACTCACCGCTACTGAAAGGAGGTGGGCCATTTGGGAAAAAGAAGCATTCACGATCATGTGGAGCATGCTCACCTGGAGATATCTCCTGGAAGGGGGGAATATACTGTTCGAGGTTTGGACTGATCATAAAAACCTTTAAGCTCTCCAAACCCATTGGAGGTTATCCCCCAAACAAGTTCGCTGGCCACAATACTTCCAAGGTTCAAATTCGAAATTAAACACATCACCGCAGGAAAGAACTTGTTAGCAGATGCTCTGTCAAAAAAACTGTAGTATGACAGTAAGAAGGAAGAAGTTATCCACCCCATCATATCTTCCTCTCACCAAAGGCAACTCAAATCAACACTCGAAGCCAAGATAAGCTGACGACCAAGCTGAAAGCGGCACTCCCGACAGACCCGTGGTTCAACAACAATAAGGACATCCTAACAATGAACGATGGCTTAGCCTGGAAGGGGTCCAAACTGTATGTCCCTGCGGGGATGAGGCTACAAGTTCTACAGCGGAGTCATGGCGCGAAACTAGGAGGCCACTTTGGATTCCTAAAAACACTCCACCTCATCAGGCGTCAATTCTGGTGGCCAAAGATGGAATTGGAGGTGGAAGATTATGTAAAAAGCTGTGCTACTTGTGCCACAATGAAGACCCAGCCGGGGAAGCCCCCTGGATTACTACAACGAGTGGCCAGCCCTAGCCGACCATGGGAAGAGATCGCAATGGACTTCATCTTCAAGCTCCCAGACAGCAGCGGTAATAGAGTAATCTGGACAGTTATTGATTTGTTTTCCAAGCAAGCGCATTTCATCACTTGCTTAGGGCTGCCATCCGCAAAGAAATTAGCGAAAATGATTGTGAAACACATTTATCGCCTGCACAGGGTGCCAAAAAGGATCATTTCAGATTGAGGAGTTCAGTTCACCGCCAAGTTCTAAAGAGAGTTCCTGAGATCAATTGGGTCCACACAGGGACTCAGCTCAGCATTTCATCCCAGCACGAATGGGGCAGCGGAGAGGGCCAATGCAATGGTGGAACAATACATCCGATGTTTTTACATAATCTTTCAGCAAGACAACTGGTCAGACTTGCTACCCTTTGCCAAAGTGGCGTACAACAATGCAGTCCACAGCAGTACCAGATTAACTCCTTTCCAGATTACCAGTGGCATGGAATTCATTCCCATGCCCAAGCTGCCTAGAGAACCTCCCTCCTTCATGTCTCTGAATGAATGGATGGACACACTAAAGAAGGGATGGGAAAATACGAAGAAGGCTCTAGCAGATGCGGCAGGCGCCAACAAGATGCAAGCTGATAAACATCGCTCACTCCAACCCCCCTTTCATGTGGGGGACAAGGTTTTTGTATCTACCAAATACATAAGATTAAGAATGCCTAGTAAGAAATTAGGTCCAAAATTTCTAGGTCCTTTCCCAATAGAAAAGATAATTAACCCAGTTACAGTTCGACTCAGCCTACCCAGAATTCTAGGGAAAATTTACCCGGTATTCCATTGTAGCTTGTTGAAACCAGTAATGGGGTCTAGCATAAGACCATCCACCCAAGCTCCCCCTCCTCCTGTAGTGGTAGAAGAGGAAACACATTATGAGGTGAAAAAAATCTTAGATTCCAGACTGTATAGAGGTCGCTTACAGTATTTAGTGCATTGGAAGGGGTACCCTTTGTCTGAAGCTACGTGGGTGAAAAGTTGGAATCTAAAAGCAGATAAATTAGTGAAACAATTGCATGAGAAGTTCCCTGATAAGCCAAAGGGTCCCTCTGGGGGAGGCAGAAGTGGTTAATGGTTAATTTTTTTTTTCCTTTTGAAGAGAGGCCACCTGTCAGGCCTGCAGCGATTATTTTAAGAATCTTCGGCCTGCCACACTCTCCCTGTCTAGCTTCATCTTTAGTATGCCTTTTCATTAAGGGGGGGAATAGCATTTCCAGAAGCTCAAGGTTATTCTTTGTCTCCGCACCTTGACACCTGACTGGAACCAGTGGGGTGGAGATTCCAGCGTGGAAGAAGATGATTGGACCATGTGATGGATTGGTGTGTGGGGAACAAGATCATGAACTTTCAACTGGGTGGGAATCCCAGGTAACTTCCAGAATTGGGATTCCCACAGATGTGCCAACATGTCTGTATTATTAAATTGGAACTTTAGAGATAGCTCTGACGTGGACTCTGATTTAATTCTGCATGATATTTGGAACGCTGACAAATATATTATGTGAATTCTAGACAAATGCAGGAAACTTTGGTTCAGGATTAACAAGTTGCTATGTTCGGCAAATACTGCTATATTATATTTCTCAGTATCAATTACTGATACAATTAGGAAAGTGTTTTTTCAAATTGGCTACTGAAGGAAGGGAAATTTATTAGATTTGTATTCTGCTTTATTTGTACAACTTGGGACAACAAAGAACTACTGCATCCTCTTGCCTACAGAAGAACAATCCAGTGGGTGGGTTGAATTGAGAGTGAATGAGTGGATCAGGATCATCTAATCATTTTTCATGTCTAAGGAAGGACTAAACTCACAATCTTCCATTTTTTTAGTCCAGAACCTTGATCATCATAGCAAACTACTTAAGCCTTTGGTCAGATCCAGCACAATCCTTTAATTGTGTTCTTAGAAATGGGAGAAGTTACTGGAATCTTAAAAGTTATAAAGTCTATTTCCTGGCTATTATTACATCAGATGTCATTTTCTAATGCTAACATTAAACTAAATTATCAAATGTGAAATGTGATACTTGTTTTATTCCAAACATTTTTTTTTTAAATTCCAACAGCAAGTATCACTTCCTGTCTCCATTCAGACTGCACACATCCTAAATTTCAATTTTATTCTCTGAGCATCCATCTAATTTCCAAAACATTTTCCTGACAAAAGTCTACAATGCTGGAAAAGATGGAAGAAAAAAAAAGATGACCAGCAGCAAGGTAGATGGACTCAGTTTTACTGGTGATGGACATACAACTGAAGCATAGCCAGCAAAAGGGCTGAAGAAGTTTCATTAGTAATTTCTAAAACTACTTTCAACCTAATAATTCTATTTAACATATAAACTGGGGTCTGGTAACCCCAGCTACCATATTTGGCCCAAATCGCTGGGTCGTACACCTGAATGATCCTTTCAGAAGGCCACTTCTTCTCCCTCTCCCAATCACCTATACCACCAGGTATTTCTCATTTTGCTCGATGTGTTTGATATTGAGACAGTGAGGATGCAAGGGAGCAGCAGCTTTGAGCTTTGCTCTCCTTTTTACTCTCTTTTTTCTCCTTTCTTAATACCTTCTACTTTTTAAACAATTTTTTAAACTTTTTAACTTTTAACTTTGTTCTCCTTTTTACTCTCTATTTTATTCTTTTAAAAAAAAACTTTCTTTCTACTTTTAAATCAATTTTAACTCTTAACTTTTAACTTTGTTCTCCTTTTGCTCTCTATTTTTATTGTTTTTAAAAAACTTTTTTAAATTCTTCTATTTTTAATCAATTTTTAACTTTTAACTTTTAAATTTAAATTTTTTTAATTTTACTACCTGAGAGGTTCATCTTTTACTTCAACTTTTACTCCTGTTTTTACTCCAGGTAGTAAAGCCTTTAGTGAATGAGAGGAAAGTTTTCTCTACTAAGTAACAAACTAGCTATCCATGGCTGCGACAACACCCAGACAACCCAAGATAAAAGACTTTTTTCAGATAATGGACACTGTCAATTCTCTACCGCAAAGTGATAAAACAGACCAAGACAGGTCTCCTACTTGGAACCACAGGATGGCCTCTCCCAGGGGAAAGAAAATAAAGATGGCACAGTGCTCACTAAGCTGTAAGGAAGGTGGAACTGGATTGCAGGGGCAGCAGAGAATCGATGGATACTGTCAGTTTATTCCATCAACTGTGGGTTCTGCATCCTCCCCCCTTCCCCAGCCGGACAGCTGCGAGGTTTCGGCACTGTTTGGGGAGGCACAGCCTGAAGAGAGTCAGTTGGGAGACCTGCTGGGAGGTTCACAAATCCCTCCGCATACTTGGAAGACAAATGACTCAGCAACTTTAAGTGAGTCAGCTCCATGCCGGGATATGGGACTTGAAATTCCAAATTTAATTCCACCGCTTTTTGGTGGCCCTGTCCCAATGGAGGCCCTGAAAAGGATTGGAGAAGAAACTGGGCAGCAGACAAGGAAAAGGAGCAGATCTCCCGTTGACTTGGGTTTTCAACCTCTCTTGAAGCAATATAAGATTGAGGACTTTGTTTTGGCCCAGTCTTCTGGTCGGGGAGCTTCTGAGGGCATCACCCCCCGAGCTGAGAATGAAGACTTACCTGAAACTGCGGCCCCTAACCACCTCTTGCATGAGCCTACCCTTGTAGAACCTTTGGCTCAGCAATGTTTTCTGGTTGCAGAAACTACAGCGAGCATTCAGCTCCAGCTTGATAGAATAGTAAGTACTTTAAACTACTTAGTCTCCTGGACTACCAGTGGGTGTTCTGGGATGATCGCTTAGCAGTTGGTGGTGGCGACAGGGTGTTCCCTACCAAATCCCAGGAAAAGCTTTAATAAAAGCACTGGCCAACGAAATCTTGGTCAACGAAATTCTACCAACAGACTGAATTCCGCATCCTATGACGCGATTAGCTGCCTGGTCTTACAGCCAAAACAAGTGGCCCACATCATTAACCCCATTAGCGGCAATTTACCTTACTGGAGTTCAATACAGCTGGTGAGGGGTCATCCATTTAAGTTACTGGGGCTAAAAGCTGATGATTTGAAGAAGGTTGAACCTTTACCCTCCCCTGAATACTGCTCCAGAGTACTACTTAGTTTCGACAATTCTAACATTCCAAAAGTACTGTTCAGAAGAGGATCCTGGTTAAGATTCTTTGGCATCTTGCCAAGAAGAGTCTTCAAAGATATATCGATTAAGCCACTTTTGAGTAACCGACAACCTGTGAGTGGCAGGAGATGTATTTCCCCCCAAAGATCCTCAGTGTCATATATTAATGACCCAACTTCAAATGCTATCCCGGACATTGCACCATGTATTAGCTATATACCTACTTCTGCAAAACCCTCAGCTGGCATTCTCTCAGACAGTAGGCTAACTGCTCCTCCTACAACTGGCCAAATCAGCCCCCTGCAGCATGTAACATCTTACAAGGAAGCTTCCCTCAATTTGATCAGCTGGGAAGAGGTAGCCCCAAAACAAGCAACATTAGTTCAGGGCACTCAAGTTTCTTGGTAGATGGGTCCCAGGTCAATGTCTCTGGGATTCCACCTATCTATGGGACTGATCTGTGTCAGGACGGCTTTTGGAACCAGGAGGAGATGCAGCTCTTTGGCTCCTTTAGTACGCTTCCTCAATCGGAAAGAGCCGAAATCATAAAGGGTCTGGATGCAGTTAAGTTCAAGCTTTGGAGTCTATCACTCTCTGACAAAGTTACCTTCGGACCTCAGGGATTTTATACTGATTTACCAGCGGAAGCTCCATTGGCATTTTCTCCAAAATGTTTAATTCATAAATCTGGAGATGCAGGGCTAACTCAAACCCCGCTTGATGATACTGCCGAATACCTTCCAGCTAAGCAACCAGTCAATGCCACAAGTACGAACTGGAGTGCGCTTAGAGTCTTACAGCCCCATGAGCAAGGCTCGCCTCCCCTCTCTTGTCCTCTGCTTTTGCCTCCCAAGAGGATAACCCTGCCATCTAGTAATGGATGTATTTTTTGGGATCCGAAGGGTGCTCTGGAAAAAATTAACCACACAGAATGACTAGTAAACCCGGTTACACCCCCCCCCTGCTGCACACTCAAGTGCCTTTCGTGGAACATTACAAGCTGGGGGCGAAGATGTGGTACTGCAGAATTTGCTAACTATATCCATTCATTCGATGTGATCCTGCTTCAGGAGACCTGGGCTTGTGATAAGATATCCTTTTCAGGGTTTACGGCCATTTCATTGGCCGCTATTAGACAATCTACGGCAGGGAGGCTTAAGGGTGGTCTAGCTTGTTTGGTGTCTACTTCTTTGAAAGTGGAGACAGTGGAACTACCCCCCTGTGGCTCTTTAGCTATGGCGCTTTTAATTAAGAAAAGACGCAGCAAACTGTTAGTGTTCAATATTTATCTTCCCCTGACGAGGAGGCAAGCCGATATCAAAGCTCAATGGGGCACGCTGGAGAACTATATTACTTGTATGGAAACTAAATTCCCAGTGTTGTACATCTTAATAGGGGGCGACTTTAACGCCCGTCTGGGAGCTCAAGTCCCCCCAGTGATAGAGGCTCTCTACCCCCAAAAAACCCTCCAGGCCATAGGTCATCTGACTTCAGCCAGACATTCTAAGGATGAATTAACAAATTTTGCTGGCATCCAGTTAGCCCTTCTAGCAGCCCAACACAACAATTCTTAATGGGAGTATCCTAGATGATTTGGCTGGCAAATTTACTTTTAGTTCCTTATGTGGGAGTAGTGTTATTGATTTTGTGCTGGTATCTCGACCCTTAAGAGAGGCAGTCCATGCTTTTTATGTGGACTGCCTTACACAGAGCGACTACTACCCCCTGGTTACAATCATTGAGCTTTTTTCAAATATACATCTCCCTAGGGGCCCTCAGATATTAGATCCCTATGTGGCCTTGTACACAAGGAGGATCAAATGGTCTCCCAATACTGAAAGAAAGTTTCACTCCTTTTTATCATCTCCGGAGTGTCTCAACTTGTATAATCAGGTACTAGCAAGTAGTGGCTCGGAGATAGTCTTGGCCTTTGAATCACTAATTAACAGTGTCCAAAGGGAGCTTGGAGCCATCTGTGGGCCAAGTGGTCTATATCAATCACAAAGTAATACTTGGTTTGACAAAGATTGCTTGATGCTTAGGAACCAGATTAAATGGGTTTATCTGCTCTACCACAACCAAGGGGACAAATGCTCACCAGAGGACTACTACCGCCTGAAGCGGGAGTACAAAGGATTAACTGCTAAGAAAAAGAAAGCTAAAGAGAGAGAGAAGTGGAATCTACTTCTCTCTATCCAGCAGAAGGACACCTGGTTATTTTGGCAAATTGCTGCCAGCTCTTTGCCGGGCCATCGGGAATTCCCTCTCTGCTGCATCTCTAACAGAGATTGGGAAAACCATTTCTTGGCAATTTACCAGGCATCAGCAAGTTCAACTGTGCCTGACCCACAGCTGTCTCCTGTAGCCCCTGACTGGCAACCTGTGACCCATGCTGAGATCACCGAGTTTATCTCCAAACTCAAGTCAGGCAAAGCTCCTGGCCCTGATGCTATTCTCCATGATCTGCTAAAATACAACCCTGAATGGTAGATTCCTCTTTTGGCAAGACTCTTTACGTATATTAATTCCTCTGGCAGGGTACCTTCCTCCTGGAGCTTAGCAATTATTGTGCCAGTTTTTAAACGAGGAAATAGAAACAATCCAGCTGACTATCGCCCCATAAGCCTGCTCTCCATTATTGGGAAATTGTATGCTAAATATCTCCATCACAGACTCCTCACTTGGGTTGAGGAATCCAATATTATTGGTGCTGAATAAATTGGGTTTAAAACGGGCTGTGCCACACTGGATCACTGCTTTTGTCCTAGCGCACCTGATCAACAAATATACTACTATACCAGGTGGCAAACTCTTCACTGCTTTCATCGACCTAAAGTCAGCATTTGACTCAGTCCCTAGGGGTCTGTTGTGGTCAAAACTGCTTAAAAGTTCTATTGACAGATGTTTGCTGTTCTTAATTAGGTCCTTGTACAATCAGACCTCCAGCCAGGTCAGATGTGGTCTGCAGGGAGAACTTTCTAATCCTATCCCAATTAAGAATGGAGTAAGGCGGGGATGTGTTCTGGCTCCTCTTCTGTTTAATATATTTTTATCTGACCTGGCCAGTTATATCGGACATATTGAGTCCCACGCCCCGAAGCTGACAACTACAAAGATCCCACTTCTTCTTTACGCTGATGATGCGGTTCTCCTTTCATTGTCAAGGCCATGACTGAAAAGATTACTTTCTGCATTTGGGTCTTACTGTGCTGAAAACTATTTGGCTATTAACTATGATAAATCAAAAGTAGAGCCCGGAAATTGTATAACTGGGATATCAGAGGCAATGCTGTTAAACAGGTTTTCCACTTTAAGTATTTAGGTATTCAATTTCAGAACACCGGTGCCTGGACTAGACATAGAACCCAGGTGCTGAACTCGGCCTCCTGTAGTCACCAGCAGATTTTAAGATTCTTTTATACCCAGGGTATAAATAGTTCATTCCTTCTGCCCTACGTATTTACAAAGCCAAAACGTTGGCCCAAAATCTTCATGGTATTCCTATATGGATACGGGGCTTCAAGGATTACATTGAAATAACTCAGGCTGCTTTTCTTAGAAAACTTCTGGGTCTTCCCCCTTATGTTGGTTTTGCCCCAATGTACCTGGAACTGGGCATTCGATCGGTGGAATGTATGGCCTGGATTAACACCTTTAAATGGTGGTTTCGGGTGCTTTTTCTGGCAATTCCTGGCAGCTACCTCTCTCTGGCATTTGCGGACTCCCATATTTCTCGCTGGGAGAAAGACCTGCTGAAGAAACTTCATCTGCTAGGTTTTACGGAGGATGCCTTGGGAAACTACGACCTCAAGGATGCCCAATGGCTTGTGGACATTGATTTACAATATCTACGAGCCAGAGCCAACAAAACTTGCTCCCCCTTGACTCTCAACCAACTTAATAATTATGGATTGAGGATGGCTTCCTATTTTTATACCCTAACCATTCACAAGTATAGAAGAGCTTTTTCCCTAGCTCGCTTTAATGTCTTGCTCTCAGCACTTTTGGATGGTCATTTTAAGAGGCTCCCGATGAACGAGCGGCTGTGCCCTTGTGACAGAGCCGAGGTTGAGACAGCGGAGCACGTCCTTCTATTTTGCCCCATGTATAGTGCAGACAGATCTAGGTTACTGCCTCTTCTTGAAATCGCCTCTTCTAGACCTGATGGCTGTGATTTGTTTGTATATTGTCTTGGAGATGTCTCCTCATACATCACCTCTCAGGTTTCCAGGGTTTTCTTGAGAGCTGTAACCATTAGAGGAGAGCGCTGTAACCGCCCTTAGTTGGGCTTTTGGTGACTGGCTGCTATGATGCTATGATCAATTCTCCTGTGTCTCTTTTGTAGTGGTTGTGTTTTGGTCTGTGACCGTAAATAAAGCATTAAAAAACGCTGAAACATCTGAAAGACTGGATTGGGGACACTTTGTCCTAGACAACATCTGCCTATATACTTGCCAAGAGTCAATACTGACCTAATGGCACATAATCTGTCAAAGCATTGAGGTAATGCTGCTTATTGCAGGACAATTTTGTTGCCCTACTTACTGTTACTTTTTAACTCACTCAGTGATTATTGCTATCACAGTTGGCTTTAACTTAATATACTTCCACCATTCATTGTAATAATGTTTGTCTCCATGATTTGAGGTGTAGCATAGTTCACAAGACATATGACTTCATTAGTGTCATAAATTCTTCCAGCATCTGCATGTTTTAGTAAAAAGTGATATCTAGCAGACTCGAGCTGATTGTTCTGATAGCAGACTCATCCATCATGTTTTATTCATGCTCAATCTTAAATGTTAAAATGTTACTTTTATTCCACTCATAGAGACGTCAGTACATACGCTTGGCTATTCTCCAGACTATAATGTTTCCTCTGGTACATCCGCAATTAAATTACTTTGATTCCAAACCATCCCTTAATTGTATTTTTCAAATTCAATTAATATTCTGACATGATTTTTATACTATTTCATATCTAAACTTGTAAGGCATAAAAGCCCAGGAAAAAATACAGTAAAATGAGCTAAAATACAATATATGTGCAAAGCAAGTTGCCAAACCAAGTCAAATAAACTTGCCACCAAACTTCAGAGTGCATCTGCAAATATGGTAGATGGCATGCATAGAAATCATCCAGAGCACCTGGAAATGTTTAAAGTAGGACACTATCATAGCACTATGGATGTCCCAAAAGGAGCATTTTTATGCACACCACATGGGCAATGTCTCACATTAACAATGTTCCTGAAAGGAAGGCATTAAAAGACACAAGAGTGAACACTTTGTGGTACCTTAACTTAGAACAGTATGTCATGACACCATGCTGCCTAGGATAATGTAACCAGATCCCAACTTGAGAACTTTTCTCCTTTGTGCTTCTATCTGTAAGTCTGATTCAACAGCTCTTTTGCTCTGTTGATATCAATATTTTGGGATATCTTTCTCTGCAGCATTTTCCTCTACCCAAAAGTATGGAGAGGATTTACTTAAATTGAAAGGGCCAAGCCTTATAAGGAGCAGGACAATTTTTAAACAAAAATGTAAAGTCCTTATCAATTCTCAGCTAGACTTCTATTCCACAGCTTTTAGAGTTACATGATCTGCCATATTGACCTACAAAGTTTTAACTTTACCTCATCTTACATGATTCCTGAATTTGGATCATACTGGTGGGTGGGACTGAAATATTACTTCATTTTACTATTAAAATAAAAATTACGAAGTTTTAAATCTAAAAAGAAACATAGGATCTATCTTCATCTTATTCTGATAACAATCCTGTGAGATAGGTTGGGCTGACAAGGGAGTGACTGCCTCATTGTTATCCATTAGTGACGTTCTGTGGCACAGTCTGGATCTCCCTGGATCTCACATACACACCAGAAATGATATCCTATTCTCTTCACTACCAGTTCAGTAGCGGGAGCGCGCACGTCTGGGCATATGCATAACCTTCTGTGTATGAGCAGAAGGTCCATGATGATGTCAGGTTGGATGGGCAGAACCTCACGGCGGCGCCACTACCAGTTTGCACGAACTGGTGCAAACCAGCCGCATACCACCTCTGACACACACCCCACCCTGGCCTAGCCTAGCATTTTAGTCATTGCATCAGCACTGGCTCTTTCAAATTAGAAATACTACACATTTCTTTCCTGTTTCAGTGGAAGATCTTTGGTTTTAAATTATGTGAAGAAGACAATTATAAATTCTTTTTTTTAATCACCTAAATTAGGAGCCTTCACATTTGATACTCGGAAATCTCGTGGTATATGTTAAAACTTCTCAAGCATATGTAAAAAAGGATTTTGCTTTTGCAGACCTGTACTGCCGCATATTACCGTAATATCAATGGATTATATCAAAAACTAGGACAAGACAATATACACTGTAGTATTATATTTCAGACTATACTTCTACAGATGCTGTTAAAATGTGCTTTCTGGAAGTATAGTTATTCTCTGCTATTTAAAAGAATAGCACTTTTTAAAACAATAGCACTGGGCCTCTTCAGAACAAGCATTTATTTTAAAAAGCCTCTTCACTTTGTTGTCTAGAACAATAATAAAGCAGTCTTTTTTTAAAAAAAGTGTAACAATTTGAACATTCTATAGGCCCGTGATGGCGAAGCTATGGCACGCGTGCCACAAGTGGCACGGGGAGCCATTTGTCAGGGCACGCGAGGCGCTGCCCTGTCAGCTGGCCAGCGCGCATGCGCACGCTGGCCAGCTAAGTTCACCTTTTTAAAAGCTATTTTTTGTCTTCCCCAGGCTTCAGAGGCTTTATAGGAGCCTGGGGAGGGCGAAAAGAGCTTTCCCCCCCCCAGAGGCTTCAAGGACCGTCCGGAGGCTTCCCTGAAGCCTTCGGAGCGCTTAAAACCACCCTCCGAGCAAACCGGAGTGACTTCCGGGTTGCTCGGAGCGTCGTTTTAAGCGTTCCGAAGGCTTCAGGGAACGTCTGGACAGCGGAGGGAGGGGGGACTCTATAGCCTTCCTGCCATGCGTCCCGCACAGGAATCCGTCCCCTCGGGGCTTTGCGCGGGCGTTGCAAGGATTAAGCCAAAAGGGGGGGGAACGGATAACAAGCCCCTGCGTATGTGTGCCGGGCGAAGCTGTTGGATCGCGGGCTTCCTTCTCGTTCGCAGCGGAGTTTGGCCGCTGGTTCTGTTGCCCAGTCTTCCTTTTCTGACGTGCCCGAGCATGTCCACACTAGAGTCTGTGACATATCTACCTGAAAAAGGTTTATATTGTCAACGACTACCAAGCAGCCGGATACTTGGCGGCACAGAATCGCTAAAGGGGAAAAATACCGACAACATGGGCTTCTATGGCACTTTAAAGATGATTTTTTTACAAAGTAAGTAACTTGCGTGTTTTCGAAAGAGGCATTATTATTCTGTATGTTAGGCAGAAGAGGAAGGGAGGAAAAATCCGTATCATTGTAGATGGCTGCAGTATCTCCGAGGTTTCCCAAGGATTAAGCCGAAAGGGGGGGGGACGGGGAAAGCGAAGGGGGCTTTGTTGTCCTCCTTCTCCTTCTCCTCCTTTCCCCCTCCGGCTCGAATGCGGCGCCAGGGCCCGGCAGGCAGCGAACGAGTCGGAGCCTGCCGACTGGAGGAAAAGGGTGAGAGGCGGGTCCTGTGAATGGCGGCAGTAGTGGTGGCAATAGTCGCAACTCGGCGGCGGGCCGCCCCGGCTGGGAGACAAAGGAGGGGAAAGGCGGCAGGCAGCCGAGTTGCGACTATTGAGGCCGGGATCGAGGCGGCTGCGCGGCCTGCCTGGCGTGGCATGGTTAGAGGAGGAGGAGGAGGAGAAGGCGAGGGCGGTGCGGCCGAGGCCTGACGGACTTCCCTTCGGCCGAGCCCGTCCTGGCAGCGCGCAGAGGCTGGGCAGAGCGGCACAAGGACGCCAGGCCCGAGGCGCCGCACGGCGGAGGCGATCCGGGCCCGGGCGATGGAGACGCTCGTCTCGTGCCTGTTCAGGGACCGTCCCGAGGCTTCCCTGAAGCCTTCAGAACGCTTAAAACGACCATCTGAGCAACCCGGAAGTGGTTTTAAGTGTTCCGAAGGCTTCAGGGAAGCCTCTGGACGTTCCCTGAAGCCTCCGGAGGGCCTCCGGGGGCCGGGGGAGGCTCTTTTCACCCTCCCCAGGCTCCTATAAAGCCTCTGGAGCCTGGGGAGGGCAAAAAAAGCATGCAAAAATGGGTGCGTTGTGCGCGCATGTGCACTGGGGGGCGCGTTGCATTATGGGTGCGGCACGCACGCACACGACCCCCCCGCGCTCCCCCCACTTGTGGCACGTGAGCCAAAAAAGGTTCGCCATCGCTGCTATAGGCATTTATAGTTGTTGACTTACCTTCTTGCAGCAAACAGCCTGATTAGCACAAGAAAAAAAAAATCTGCCTCCCAGCAATTTGCCATGTGGAGCAAACAGCTAGTTTCACTTTCAATTGCTCCTTCAATTGCTGTTTAGAGGCTGCAGGGATTGCTATAGCTTATTGAAGCCTCCGCAAGCCCCCGTTTGCTGCAAAGAGGTAAATTGCTGGGAGGCAGAGGCCAAAGGGTGGGGAGCGGTGGGTGGGTGGGACTACATTCGGTGTATAAGACACACCCAAATTTTCACCCTCTTTTGGGGGGGAAAAGGTGCATCTTATACTCCAAAAAATACGGTATATAATATTTGTATTTACAGCCCTGTAGTCCCTTAATTCAGGTTAGAGACAGGGCAACTGGATGCAGCTGAGCATTTACTAGCTGGATGCCCTTTCTGATGCCTATGTGAAGTTTGCAGCAGATATTCTTTCTTGTGCCCTAAGAGAGAAACATCTGCTGCTACCTAGGATTGGACTCTCAACTTTCCAAATGGGAAGTGAGCATCTTATCTTGAGGGGATTTTTTTACACTGTTTAAATAATTCTATGTCTTTTCTTTTTTCAATTTGGTACCAGAACTGTAGATAATATGCCATGCGTGGTCTCACTCTTGATTTATATAAGGCAGTCCTGTTTTATTTACAGTTCTCCTTCCAATGGTCCAAATATAGAATCTGCCTTACTTTACAGCAACCACGTACTAGGAGGTTTAACTTTTCATTGATTTGGGATGATTCCAAGATCCTTTTCCTGATCCTTTTTTTCATCTCACATTCTATTGATGTATCAGTGAAGTTTGCATTTTGGGGGATAAATCTCTGTCAAGTAAATACTTGCTTACAATGAGCTACATTTGTTTTTTCCCCTTTTTTGTCCTTTCAACCAATGTGAATGGATCTTTTTGGAGCTCTTCAACAGTCCCTTTTTGATAACATTACTGAACTTGGCATCTTATTTTGGATCCTAACTTTGAATCTCTTATTAGCAAATTGAAAAGAACCACTCCCAGTATTCAAAGCTGGCATATTTGCCATCAAGTATCTCAAGGATTCAATGCTGACATATTAAGAAAAGTCATGAACTTTAGGTGACACAAAACTTCCTTTAGTCCTTTTTAGTAAATCCCATTGTTCTATATATTTGAATGTTTTTATTTTAAATATTTTGTAGCATTTTATGCAGAAAGGGCATTAAGCTAATCACGTTTTATATGTTTTCTAGCTTCTTTTTTTTAATCGTACACTTTACAGATTTTGTGAACAAATGCTAGTTTTGAAAAAGAATTATTTAAGAGCTCTCAGGCAAATATCCAATCTCGAAATCCCAATCTCAGGATTTCCTTATTTTTAATTTGGAAGTAGGCATATAACTTCATATTATATGACTAATGTTTTTCAATTATTTTGATTCTCTTCCTGAAAAAAACTATTTCAGGCATAAGCCTAGATTATATATCCTCCCAACAAAGATGAAAGCAAATATTAACTGTGTGTGCACTACCTAGCATATTTTTAGTGTTCTGTCATTTAGCAGCCCAATAGTCTTGGCAATTTTTTGTTGTTATATTTTAATAGAGCCATTTTGGTATACTGGTTAAGGCACCAGGCTAGAAACCAGGAATCCTGCCTTAAGCATGAAGCCAGCTTGTTTACTATTAGCCAATCATTCTGCCTCTCAGCCCTAGAAAGAAGACAATGGCAAACCGCTTTAAAAAAACCCTGACAAGAAAACTACAGGAGTCAATGCTGACCAGCAGGCACAAATATATATATGTATCTATTGAAGGTATATAGATATACATATCAACACACACACACACACACAATCTTTGTGTGCGCTTTTTCTTGTTAATGATTTCCCCCCAATATGAAATAATTCTTGCTTGGTAGTAATAATAGGTTTAATCACCATGAACCAGCAATGCAATTCAACCACCAAATTAAAGAAAAGGGGGAGGGATTCTGAAATTTTGCAACCAGTTGTTGATGCCATGTGTTCAGAATGACACTAACTTCCGAAAAAATTCAGAAGACAGCATCCAGACGGAACAAGTCCCAGGAGGAACAGTTCAAGTAAGTGACAAGTTTCGGTGCAAGAGAAGATGTGTATAAAATGCCTATTTCCTTTTTCAGCTTCTGTTTTCTCCTACCTTAATCCTTTCAAACGTACTGCATCCACCTCCTCATCACAAGGGCAGAAAATATCAAATTGCTCTTCTCTTTCCCCCATATTACGGCTCGCCCGTAATACTCCAGTCCTCAGAAGAGTTTTCACGTGATGCTGTAATTCACGATGAATTCTAGTATGTATGCGCGTGCACATGCAGCTCTGTCTAAAACTGTAAAATTAATAATCTAGATTTTAGAACTTCGGAGCGCCCTTGGAGCTAGGACTATCAAAGTAGTTTCCCGAGAACAGAAATCGCAGCTCGCTGCGCAGGAGGTGCTTTGCACGGAAACACTGCTCCACAGACAGGTATGGAAAAAAACAGGAGGGACTGATAGGCGTGGCAGGAAAAAGACGCCAGCCTCCAATCCAATAACACCCTGGAGCCCTCGAGGGGGGAAACTTCTGTCTTCCACGCTATTGGTGGAGCAAGCTGCCTTTTACGCGGTGTGGCACCCAATGTGGAGCGCAGTGGGATGAAAGGCCAGAGGCGGCATCTCCCCGCAACCCCATCCCTCCGTGTGCGTGAGCGTCTGGGTAACTGCTGGGTAACCGGCAGTTCACGTGTTGTTTTGCTCTTCGCGGGGACGAGCAAAGTGCGAGAAGTAACTCGCTGTGTCCGTGGTG
>NC_138552.1:119951073-120044073 GCF_964273705.1 Natrix helvetica
AAGGGACTCGGGCAGAGCCGCAACCTCACGGGCGTGCACCGCCTGTGCCTGGCGGCGCGCACAGTCGGACTGGTGCGGCTCAACTGCGATCGGCCTTGCGTGACGCTGCAGCTTATGAACATCCGCCGATGCGGGCACTCGGACAGCTTTTTCTTCATGGAGCTCGGGCGTTCGGCCTCGACAGGGCCAGGCGAGCTCTGGATGCAAACCGACGACTCGGTGGTGGCGCAGAACATTCACGAGACCATCCTGGAGGCCATGAAGGCGCTGCGGGAGCTCGTGGAGTTCCGTCCGCGGAGCAAGAGCCAGTCCTCGTCCTCCTCGTCCGGAGGCGGCACCACAGTCGCCGTGAATGTGGGCGGCGGCGGCGGGGGATTATCGTCTATGTGCAGCCGGCCCATCTCAGTTCCCGGGCGCCGCCATCACGCCCATCACCCGCTGGCGCCTCTGCCCCCCAGCCAGACTGGCCTCCTCCGCCGATCGCGCACTGACATCTTGACTGTAGCAGGGAGCAGCAGCAGCAGCAGCAGCAGCAGCAGCAGCAGCAGCAGCAGCAGCCACGGCAGCCGGGTGCGGACGGCCAGCGAGAGTGATGGAATTAGGGCTGACTCGCTGTCTGGCAGCCCCCTGAGCCCCGAAACGGGGCAAATCCCACACAGCCTTGGAATAAGAGGCGGGCCTAGCCCACTAGGAGGGCAAGCAGCAATCCACTCTGGTGGTTCCCTAGCTTTAGGGCATTCTTCCACCCTGGGACCAAAGCTGACCACTGAGCCAAACTTGGCCTCTCAACGCTTATCTAGTTGCAGTGCTTCTGCCTCTGGTTCCCCCAGTGACCTAGCTGGCTTCATGACTTTCGAGGAATTAGGCTCCAGTCCAGCTGGAGACTTGCTGCCTTTCTCATCTTCTTCAGCAACAAGCCACCATAGCAACACACCTGATACTCCTCCTGGCTGGCAGTTGGATGGTTACATTGCTATGGAACGGGAACCCCTTCGCCACCAGCAATATCTTTGTGGAGAGGACAAGGTTCCCAGGAAGCGCACTTACTCTTTGACAACACCAGCACACCAAGGCTCTTTGCCTCCTCCAGTTTCCTCTGCCTCCCTTGATGAGTACACACTCATGCAAGCCACCTTTTCAAGAGCGGGATATTCACCAAAGACAACCTATACTCCTTATCCCAAGGATTATTGTCACGTAGACATTGGGTGTAATGGCATCAGCAGTGATAGGTCACACTTAGGTTACACTGTGCCTAAGGAGGATGGCTATATGCCCATGAGTCCCAGCATATCATCTGTCGTGTCATTGCAGACTGATTCTGATGGCTATATGTCTATGCACCCCACCAGTGTATCAGTCCCACAGCAGATTGCACAGTCTTACTCCTACAAAATCAACAGGGAAAGTTTTCCAGATGATTGTGGTTACATGCATATGTGGGGTACCAGAACTAGGCTACCTGGACAGAGTCCAGAAGAAAGATTAGCCAGCGATGACTACATCAGTATGTCCCCTTTGCTTTTGCCCTCTTTGCATGGACCTTCTTCTTCAGACTCACCTATGCTCTCCACTGACCATTTCAGTGCCCTGAGGCTTGGAAAACAGGGTGGTTACTTGGGTAGCCTATTGCATGCATGCCAACAGCAATCAGATTCCCATGGTGAGAGAAAGGACAGTGACCAGTACGTGCTTATGAACCCTCCAACAGGCAGACAGAATTACACTCCCAAAGGGAAATTCTTTCTTGCTCCATGCAACAATACTGCAGTGCATTTATCCATGCAACACAATCAAACAGAGACCTCTTTCAGCCAAAAGACAGGCAATACCCAGCCCAGTCACCCTTCTCTGGAACTTTTGCTACCCATCATGAATGAACAGCCTCTTCTAAAGGAACCTCAGAATTCCAGTGGAGATTATGTTGATATTGGCTACTCACTGGGGCCAACCTGTAATGGTTTATCTTCTCTGCTTAACCCTGGCTTAGGTGGGCATAATGGCTCAAGGATTTCCAGTTATATGAACCTCAACTTTGATGGTCCACAGACAAATGCCATCTCTCTAGGGCACTTGGAAGATATACTTATGCCAGGATCTTGTCCTAACCCTGGGAAGCTAGACAAGCATTATTTAAAGGTTGGAATGCAGATGGCTTGCCTTTCCAGCCCGACTTCTGAAGCTGGTGAGTATGCAGAGATGATTTTTAACACTGCCACCGCACCACCACAACCCATCTCACACAAGCCAAAAAGTGTTTGTGTGACTGGCACTGGCCCTGGACTGAAGCAACTTACCCTTCCTGAGGTGGAGGCTTTCATCTTTGCTGGTCCTCCTTTTGATCCCAATCATGGAGCCAAAGTCATTCGTGCTGATCCCCAGGGGCGTCGAAGGCACAGCTCAGAAACTTTCCTTTCTACTACCATGGTGACTCCTGTTTCTCCTTCCTTTGCACACCACCCTAAGCGGCAGAATTCAGCCTCTGTAGAAAATGTGTCCCTCAGGAAAAATGAAGGTTTGGGGGGAGAGGAACAGAACAGCAGCCCCATGTGCCGGGAAACGTCAGCTGGCTTCCAGAATGGCCTCAACTACATTGCTGTTGATGCATTGGATGGAAGTGATCTTGCAGTTGGAGACCAAGTCGAGCACAAAGACAGGTTTCCTCTCAATGGAAATATCAACAGTACTTATGCCAATGTAAGTGTTCTGGCCCAGCATCTGAAAAAAGCATCTTTAGTTAAAGGTGAGTTTGCAAATGTACTCCTGCTTCCCTTTCAATAACTGAGCTTTTGAAAGAGCCATTAGAGCCAAAGAAAGTACAAAATCACAATGCTTTGCCTACTTACTTAAAGTATTTTGTTAAATTGTTGTGAAGATGCTAGCTTAAGGTTATATGAAAGTATTCCAAATTTAAATATGTGAGTCTCAGTTAGTGCTTTTCTTAGTCCAGTAACATGTTGATGCTCCAATTGACTAATTCCTACTGAAAAAGGATGTCGGTTAGAGTAAGTAGGTAAAGTCTCCTTACAGTGGAGCTGGATTCCTGGTGATTTCGTAAACATGACCATGAAGTTTTCTTGGGAACAGAACAGAACTCATTTGATAAATGATCTAGATTTAGGGGATATTTCTATTCAACCCTTGTCATGGTCTGATCATTTCCTTATCAGGCTTGACTTCCATACCGCTACCCCTTGCCGCAGGGAGGCGGAACTGACTAGATGGTTCCGCCCCAGGCACCTGATGGACCCCGAAAGGTTCCTGATGGAGCTTGGGACTTTTCCTGAATCCCTTGCTCACAACTCGACCGAAGCCCTTGGATCGCGTTGTGCCTTTGCGGCCTCTGACCCGGTGTCGATCCCGGGTGGCTCCCTGGTTTACCGAGGAGCTCCGGCAGATGAAATGCCAGAAGAGACGCCTAGAGATTGGCTGGAGGGCCAGCCGGTCCGAATCTGATCGAACACTAGTAAGAATTCATATTAAATCCTACTTAATGGCGATAGAAGCGGCAAAACGGCAATATTTTTCCGCTCTTAGCGCATCTGCAGATAACCGCCCAGCTGCCCTGTTTAGGGTGACCCGCTCCTTACTTAACCAAGGAACTGGGGAAGACCCCTTGCAGGGCAGGGCTGAAGAATTTGTTCAGTATCTGCAGGATAAAATCGCTCAGATCCGGACAGGCTTGGACTCTGACTGGGTAGATTCGGGCAAGCCGATGGGGATGAATCTTGAGGAGACAATCTGGGATGGGTTTGACCCTGTGACCCCCGAAGGCATGGACAGGACTCAGTGCTGCCACTTGTATGCTGGACCCGTGTCCCTCTTGGTTAGTTTCAGCTTCCCGGGAGGTGACATGAGGCTGGCTCCAGGCGATTATCAACGCTTCATTGAGAGAGGGGTTCTTTCCCACTGCCTTGAAGGAGGCGGTGGTGAGACCCCTCCTTAAGAAGCCTTCCCTGGACCCAGCTTCTTTAGCCAACTATCGTCTGGTCTCCAACTTTCACTTTGTAGCAAAGGTTGTCGAGAGTGTGGTAGTACGTCAGCTTCCCCAGTACCTGGATGAAGCTATCTACCTGGATCCGTTTCAGTTGGGTTTCAGGGCCGGGTACAGCACGGAGATGGCATTGGTCGCGTTGGTTGATGATCTCTGGCGGGCCCGGGACAGGGGCTGCTCCTCTGTCCTGGTCCTATTAGACCTCTCAGCGGCTTTCGATACCATCGACCATGGTATCCTACAGCGACGACTCGGGGGGTTGGGAGTGGGGGGCACTGTTTTACAGTGGTTCTCCTCCTACCTGTCGGATCGGTCACAGTTTGTGTTGACTCGAGGGCAGAGATCGACCCCCAGGCGCGTCACTTGTGGGGTGCCCCAGGTGTCGGTTCTCTCACCCCTCCTGTTCAACATATACATGAAACCGCTGGGCGAGATCATCCATGGTTTTGGGGTACGGTATCATCAATATGCTGATGATACCCAACTTTTCATCTCTACCCCAAACCACCCAAACGATGCCCTCGACGTGATGTCCCAATGCCTGGAGGCTGTGCGGATCTGGATGGGGAGGAACAGGCTGAAGCTCAATCCCTCCAAGACTGAGTGGCTGTGGTTTCCGTCATCCCAATTTGTACATCTTGTCCCATCTTTGACAATAGGGAGAGAAATTTTAGCCCCCTCAGAGAAGGCTCGCAATCTGGGAGTCGTCCTGGATACGCGGCTTAATTTAGAAGAACACCTGAAGGCCGTGACCTTTTACCAGGTTCTCCTGTTACGTCAGTTGTGCCCCTTCCTGGATCGGGATGCTCTGTGCACAGTCACTCATGCCCTCGTCCTTTCTCGCCTGGACTACTGCAACGCTCTCTACATGGGGCTGCCCTTGAAGAGCACCCGGAGGCTTCAGCTGGTCCAGAATGCGGCCACGCGGGTTGTCACGGGGGTATACCTAGGTGCTCCCATGTTACACCCCTTTTAGGTGGCCTGCACTGGTTGCCGGTTGTTTTCCAGGTGCGATTCAAGGTATTAATTATAAACTTTAAAGCGCTCCATGGCTTAGGCCCAGGGTACCTGCGAGACCACCTACTGCCACCAGTATCCTCCCACCATCCAGTACGGTCCCACAGAGTTGGCCTCCTTAGGGTGCCGTCGGCCAGACAGTGTTGGCTGGTGACCCCCAGGGGGAGAGCCTTCTCTGTGGGAGCGCCTTCCCTCTGGAATGAGCTGCCCCCGGAGCTTCGCATAATCCCTGACCTCCGGTCCTTCCGACACACCCTAAAAAGTTGGCTTTTCCATCAAGCCGGCCTGGCCTGTTAATTTTAACTCAATTTTAAATGTATTGTCTTATAAATTCGGTTTTTTTTGGGGGGATATGTATTTAATTTCTTTTTAACTTTTGGGATGTGTGTTTTTTAATGTTGTACCCTGAGTCCTTTGGGAGAAGGGCGGCATATAAATCCAATAAAAACAAAAACAAACAAAACAAACAAACTTCCTTCTCCCAGGATGTTGTTTCAACTTTTTCAATCTAATCCACTGTACCTGCGGTATCTTCAAGAGAACTCTTACCCAAATACTAATCTAGGACTATCATATCATACCATACACTTTGCTGCTGAATTAGAAGTCCAGATTTTTGCAGTTGAGATACCCTAGTCTTAATGGACCAGATGTTATTCTGCTTTGAATTTTGAGATGAGCCTAGTCAGCTTGGCTGACTAGGTTCAGAGTAAACATAAATAAAATTGTGCTATTGACATTTTTGCCCATGTATCTTTTTATTTTGCTATAGAGATCTTCACGCTTTTATTCTTTCTCTTGTATGTTTTCTCCCATTGGGGAATTCTTATTGCTCTACTCTGTTATGGAATGGTAGCACTATTTTTATTTATTTTTCTAAAAAAATGTAAGAGAAAAAGGAACATATCAGGTACTATGAATGGACAATATGTACACCATATATAATACAAGAAATGTAAAACAAACCCCAAAAATATATATCAAAAAAACGTAATAAGGATTGCTCAAAAGTCCTCTTCTTTGGCCCTTTAAAAAAAAGACAAACCCAATAGATTCAAATGTTGACAAAAATGGGCCTCAAGTATCCACTTCTATGAATTGAATGTACATTTATTAGCCAAGGGTTATATGATAATTTTGGTTCCCTCCCAAATGTGAAGTTCATGTAATTCCTGATACTTTGATAAATTCAGTGTGGTTAATTATTATGGAATAGCTACATTATTTTTATGTGCATTTTTGTTGCAAGTTTCAAACAAAGCCATACAATAACAGGTCTATAAATTTGAATTGTTTGTTATAGAAACCTGGAATAGTGAATACAAAATACACTTTCAGTGTGATCTATTGATGTTACCTTTAAAATTATACTCATCCCAAATAATAATAAGGTAAATGTAAGGAAAATACTATCATTTAACAGAATAACTGTAACAATTAATAGAAGGAATTGCAAGTTTGGTGTATCTTTACTTTACTTTTACTTTTATTGGATTTGTTAACCGCTCCCTCTCCCCTAGGGGACTCGGGGCGGTGTACAGACAGAATAAAAACATTATAAAAAACATTGTATACAGCAAATTACAAAACCCCATAAAACAAATTAAACATAAGTCTGTACAATAATGCCTAGATTAATTAATGATTAAAACCAAATTAAAATACCCCAATTTAAAATAACCAGTCAGGAAGATCAAGGGATTAGATCATGATTGCAATTGGGTCAGGCCAGCTTATCGGAACAGGTGGGTCTTGAGTTCCTTACGGAAGGAGCGGAGGTCAGTAATGATTCTAATGTCAGGGGGGAGGTCGTTCCAGAGGGTCGGGCCCGTCACAGAGAAGGCCCTACTCCTGGGCGTCGCCCGCTGGCATTGTTTGGCGGACGGCACCCGGAGGAGTCCCTCCCTGTGAGAGCGAATTGGTCGCAGGGATGTATGGGGTAAGATGCGATACCGCAAATAACTAGGTCCTGAGCCATGGAGCGCTTTAAAGGTGAGAATCAGCACCTTGAAATGCACCCGAAAGGCCACAGGTAGCCAGTGCAGCTTGCGCAGGAGAGGTGTTACATGGGAGTACCTGGTACTCCCCATAATTGCCCGCATGGCCGCATTCTGGACCAGCTGCAGCCTTCGAGTGCATCTCAAGGGGAGCCCCATGTAGAGAGCATTGCAGTAATCCAGGTGGGACGTCACCAGGGTGTGAGTGACTGTCCGAAGGGCGTCCCGGTCCAGTAGGGGGCGCAATTGGCGCATCAGGCGAACCTGGTGGAAGGCCCCCCTAGCCACGGCTGTCACGTGGTCGTCCAGCGACAGCCGCGTGTCTAGGAGGACGCCCAAATTGCGCGCCCAGTCCACGGGGGTGAGTTGCTCACCCCCAATGGCCAGAGATGGAACCCACTGGCTGAACCGGGGTGCCGGTAACCACAGCCACTCCGTCTTGGAAGGGTTGAGCTTGAGTCTGTTGTCGCCCATCCAGACCCGTACGGCTTCCAGGCACCGGGACATCACCTCGACGGCTTCGTTGGGGTGGTTCGGGGTGGAGATGTATAACTGAGTATCATCAGCATATAGATGATACTCAACCCCGAAACCTCGAATGATCTCACCCAGCGGCTTCATGTATGTGTTGAACAGGAGAGGTGAGAGGACCGAACCCTGTGGCACCCCACAAGTGAGTGGCCTCAGGGTCGACCTCTGCTCCCCTGCTAACAAACATTGCGTCCGTCCGGAGAGGTAGGAGGAGAACCACCGCAGAACGGTGCCCCTCACTCCCAATCCCTCCAGCCGACGCAACAGGATACCATGGTCGATGGTATCGAAAGCCGCTAAGAGATCTAATAGGACTAGGATGGAGGAACAACCCCCATCCTTAGCCCTCCAGAGATCATCCACCAACGCGACCAAAGCCGTCTCCGTGCTGTGACCGGTCCAGAACCCGGACTGGCGCGGGTCTAGATAATCAATTTCCTCCAGGTGACGAGGGAACTGTTGCGCCACCACACTCTCTACAACCTTCGATAAGAAGGGAAGGTTGGAGACAGGACGATAATTAGCAAGCTCTGATGGGTCCAGGGAAGGCTTCTTAAGTAGGGGCCTCACCACCGCCTCTTTCAAGACAGCTGGCAAGGACCCCTCCCTCAATGAAGCGTTCACTAGTCCCAGGAGCCAGCCTCGTGTAACCTCCCAGGCTGCCAGTATCAGCCAGGAGGGACACGGGTCCAGCAAACATGTGGTGGCCCTCAGTCGCCCGCGTAACCTGTCCATATCCTCGGCGGCAACAGAGTCAAACTCCTCCCAGAGTGGTCCCTCAAGACTCGCCTCCAACGTCACCCCTGGATCACTGAGGGAGACCCATTCGCTCCGGATTTGGGCGATTTTATCCTGCAGATATTCCCCAAATTCCTCTGCTCTACCCTGTAGAGGGGCTTCCCGCGGCCTCTGCAAAAGGAGGGAGCGGGTCACCCGAAACAGGGCAGCAGGGCGCAATAAGAGTGGCACAATATTGATGTTTGGCCACCCTTAATGCCACTAGGTAAGTCCGTAAGTAGGCTCTTACCTGTGTTTGGTCAAATTCAGAGCGTGAGGATCTCCATCTGTTCTCTAGGCGTCTCTTGTGGCGCTTCATCACCCTTAGCTCCTCGGTAAACCAAGGCACCAGGGTGGTTTGCTGCCACCGGAGAGGCCGCAAAGGCGCAACCTGGTCCAAGGCCCCGGCCGCCGCACTATCCCATGCGGCCACCAGGTCCTCCGTCCGGGAGCGGGTCAGGGCTACAGGAAATGGCCCAAGCTCCATCTGGAACCTGTGTGGTTCCATCAGTCGCCTGGGGCGGAACCATCTAGGACCTTCTGGTTCCGCCTCCCCGCGATGGGGGGTAGCGCCTGGGAAGTCGAGCCGGAGAAGCGAGTGATCTGACCATGACAGGGGTGTGATAACTAAATCCCCTAATCCCAGATCACTCATCCACTGGCCAGAGACAAAAATAAGGTCCAGCGTGTGTCCTCCCTCGTGTGTGGGGCCCTGAACTACTTGGGTCAGGTCCATGGCTGTCATGGAAGCCATGAACTCCTGAGCTGCCTCAGATGACTCGCCCATCGACGGCAGGTTGAAATCCCCCATAACTATCAGCTTGGGGGTCTCAACTGCCATCTCTGCGATCATCTCGAGGAGCTCTGGCAGGGCCGCTGATGCATAGCGAGGAGCCAAGTATACAATCAGCAAGCCCAACTGACTCCCTGGGCCCCATCTCACACCAAGAGACTCACACCCGGATATCTGTGGTACAGTGAACTCTCTCGGTTCTAGACTTTCCCGTAAAATTACCGCTACCCCACCACCCCTACCCCGGGCCCGAGGCTGATGCAATGCACGGTATCCTGGTGGGCACATTTCCACAAGTGGTAAGCCCCCCTCGTGGCTCAACCAGGTCTCCGTAATCCCTGCAAGGTCCGGCTCCCCCTCCAGAATCAAATCGTAGATGAGGGGGGCCTTATTGACAACGGACCTTGCGTTGCACAGCATCAGCCCCAGGCCCTGGCTCTGTGAGTCCTGGCCACCTAGAATGCGGGGGTTGGTATAAATGACCGGGCGTGTCCAACAGCCACTACAACCGACTACAGAATCTTCGTCTGTCATCGCACCCACCCCTCCCTACGACCGTCGGAATTATAAAAGGGCCCTCTAAAGGAACGTTTTCCTTCCCCTCCCCCATTCCGCTCACTTCCTTCTCGATCCCACCTGTTTGCCTGACCCTACCCCTATTCCTGGGCTGGTTAATCCTCCCCCCACCCTAGAACCCCCTAAAAGCGTTAAAAAACATTTAAATAAAAACCCCCTGAGCCTCCGTTTCCTCCACCTCTCTGGATTAATGAATCTGTCATCAAGGTGGGCCCTCGAAAGGGCAGAGGGCCATGCCTGTGAGAGGGGGGACTCCCACAGCAGGATCAGGTCTGACCTCGGATACGTGGTGGTTTATAGTCTCAACGGGGCCTGAGGTCGTTCTGGGTGCTGCTGATGTTAGGCTTAAATATCTTTGGAACCAAATAGATTAACAAATAGATTAACAGCCAGGGCAACAAAACGAGTAGAGATGGATAAATACCCATAGTCCACAGTCCACAGTCCTAGATGGGGGATGTTGAGCTGATGAAATAGTTGCTAAATGGGCTGGCGGGTGGTCCGTGGAGGGGGCGGGGGGGGGGAAATCGGTGACTCCCAGCCGCTCCAGCCGGTTTGAGATCTTTCTTTCTTTCCTTCGGCAATTCGAGCCTAGCCCGGTTTTCACAAGGCCTTCGTTAGGCCTCCAGTACGTTCGGGGCTCGCGGTGAGGCGGGAATCCGATGTTTAGCGTCTCACAGAAATTAGCTTTTGTCTAGCACAAAATTTTTAACAAATTAAAAAACTGAAGTAACTGTGATCGTGAAAGTGTATAAAGTAACATTAAGTTTGGGTGTGTTTGCCTTTTCCCCAGCTGCATGTTTCTTTGCTCCTCCAAATGCCCTCCTTGATTCAACAGTGCTTGCTGATCCTGTTCAAGTTTATTCAAGTTTATAAACTTGCTACTGTTCAAGTTTATTCTTTGAACTTGCTGAACCAAATAAGGTCAAGTATATTTTACAAGATAAGCAAGACACTGAGGCAATGCATTCACCTAGCATTCATCAGTCCTAATCTGTACAATGCTGTGCTGTTTTTAGTCACTTCCAAGTGACTAACAGCTTTGCATTTGTCATTTAAAAGTGTCAAAGAACTATGGAGGAATGATCTTTGTCTATTGTACTTTTTAAGATCTGCACCCTCTGCTTCAGTTCAGCTGAAAAATAAAACAAATATCTTAATATCTAAAAATCTTTGTCAACTAAGAGCATGCAAAATAGGTGTGCATAGATAGTTCTCAACTTATGACAATTTATTTAATGATACTTCAAAAAAAACCAATAAAAAGAAATTTTGTTTCTTGTTTCATAGCTGGCAAGAAAACGTGTAATCCTTTAAAGAATCTATGGTTAAATCTGTGAATATAAGTGAAATGTTGCATTGAAAATGGAACAACTATATAGTGGTCACTTATGCCTTGTTTGTCTATGGATTTTGACAATATATTCAGCACATAGGTAACTGGATTAATATTGAAAAGTGCCAGAAGTTTAAAAAAAATGCAATGGTAAAATAGATTCCTAAATGACCACAGCCTGAAAATACTCATAAATGACTTTATGTCATGTTGGAGACATCAAAGAGAATGCTACAGAACAGTTTCATCTCCAAACCAGAGCCAAAACCATAGCTGAATCAGAATTTGAGGTTTTTTTCATCTTCTCTTGGCCAAAACCATGGCAGTAAATGGGCTAGTTATTTGGGGGAAGGGGGGGGGAATCTCCCTCTCCTGCTGGCCCTTTGGCAGGTGGGCACACTTCCGCCCCCTTTCTACTGCATGCATGTCAGCAGATCCAATAATGGTTGAAGCAGCAGAAACTTCCCATAACTTTGCAAGCAATCATCTGAGCCATCAACATGCAAAAGTAGCCAGCATAATTATCAGCAAAACCAGGGATTAATAAATATGAACCCCCTCATACACACACAATCAGCCATCACACCATATGGGGCATCTGCTGGATTCTCATCACAGTGTGCAAGCAGGTGTCAGCTTTTCCAGGTAGATCAGATTGGGAAACAATCTCCACTGGAAACCAGAATTATATTTTATAAGAAGGGCTGCAATGTTAGAATCTTGCAAGTCTGCCCATGACAGATTTTTGCAAGTCTGCCCATGTCTTCCCTTCTCTCCCTCTTGCAGCCAGAGGAGTGAGAGGAGGGCTAGTCTGAGTTTCTGTGTAATTCTCTTCTGCCTCTTTGGACTGCACATATCCTCTGCATCTGGTGTTTCTCTAACAGTATCTCAATTCTTTCTCCAAAGTCATTTCCTTGACTTCCTACAACAGGTCATATGGTGATGGCACTTGCTGAACCAGGACTCTTTGATCAGCCTCTGTCTACTCATATGGTATGGGAAAGTCATGTGGAGAATCTTGGAGGAAAGAATAGATACTGCTGTTCCCTAGAACCACATACACAAAACAGGATATCTAGGAAGAAAGAGAGCCTCTCCTGTTTTCCTGGAATTCCTCCTCCAGATGAGCTTCCTTCCCAAGTCCCAGCCTCAGCCTAAATTAGGAGGAGGAAACTGGATATTTTCCCATTAACAAAAAAAAAATCACCAATCACTGCACCTTAGCTTGCCCTACAATTACTAAAACAGCACCACTCTCCATTTTTGTTAACACTGCATCACAATCTGGTTATTTTGACAGAGTAGATGTGTGCTGGCATGCTTTATACAATCTTAAGGAATGGAGGTTAGTTAATTAAACTGATTAGCAGGATGTCTAGTCAACCACTAGAGTCTTCACAGCATGTAGTTTTAATACAGAAAAAACATATTATAAAATATTGTGAAAATAACCTCATTCAGTCTAGCCTTTTTGCTCATGGTTGTGTTATCAACCTGTTTGCTGCTTGCTCTTCTTGAATGCTCTTGATATCCATGGGATGTGTGGTGCTCTCAAGTCAGTCTGTTGATAGGTTGATCATTAGAGCTGACTGATGCTTTGGTGACAGCTGAGAAATTATATGGCTGTTTTAAAGAGTTGCTGAAAGATGCAACTTTCTTCCTACACATTCCAAGTATATTTTCTAAATTATTCCTAATGCATTGTAGAGCACCAATATGCATCACTGAGTGTCTCAATACTCATAATTTTGTTACAACTGTAGAAATGGAATGGATGAGATCTAGTCCCTGAATATCATAATAGTGTTTCTAAAATATATGAGCTTGAGTCTCCAGTTTTGCTTGGGTTGTTGTTTTATTACCTCTCTTGGACATTTGTCAAATTGGCCTTTGAAGCTATAATAAAAGACTATGCTAAGTAAAACAAGAAGAAAGCTGTGAAGGAGAGGAAAAGGGCACCATAAATCTACACTTTCTTTTTTCCAAATAGCATGGAGTAAAGAAATCAGATAATTCAGAGAATAGTCTTTTATGTTCCCTGAAATTATTGCTCACTTATATTTATTCTAGCTTTAGTAGAGGATGTGGATAGTTTTTCTTCTGATCACCTCTTCCTGGTTCTAGGAGGAAAATTGTGGCAGTGATACTATTGGAGGGAAACATAGCAGTGTAATGTAAATTAATGTTAGATGTGCAGCATATTCTGGAGCAGCTAATATTTCTGGAGCAGCTCTGAATTCCTAAGGTTACTTAGAACTTAGAAGTCAGCAATTAGGAGGGTAGACATGCCTACATTAATCAGTAATTGGGGAAAAACTGTAAATTAGTACATAAGGATATGTGCATTTGGTTACTTTTGATTAGAACTTACTGATTTGTTTTTTCCCCTTTCTAGAATGAAGAAACCAGTTTCACCCTTATACTTGGTAGAACTGTCATCATTTTAGATTTAAGCTGCTATAAGATCCATTTTTCTCCCTACTTCATGTAGCTTTCACAGCATTTCTTCATTATTATTGGAGAAGAAGCAACCTGTCTCATTTATCAGGATCTTTTGCAACACTATGCCGCTGTTTGCATAAATTGTGCTCAGCGTGGTATCTTTTAGGACTTTGGACCTCGGCTGGTGGATTGTGATCATTGCCTTTTCAGTACCAATGAACTGTACTTAACTTCAGCATGTTGAGAGGTTCTGCTTGCACATGCTACAACTGTAAAATTTGGTGTTTACTAGCATATTTTCAAACCTCTACAGCACTACCTCAGTTAAAAGTCAAACTGGATTTATATTGTGGCTTAGGATGGCTGACATTTCCTTTCTCTCAGTGGCATAGTACAGTTGTCACCTTACCGAATCTATCAAGGACCCTGTTACTGTCTGGCTGCTTCGTTTACTTACATGCAAACCCAAAATAGGACCTGAAAAACTTAAAGCCAAGATGAAACTTGAGAGATTAGATTTTTATCACTATATTTCTGGTAAATATGAGGTCTGCTATGGAAGCAGCAAAACTTGGTACCATTAAACTGTATTGGGATGTCACTCTATACCTCTGACACATTTGTTTGATAGTTTCTTTTAAAAGTTCTGCAGACTTCAGAGATCTTTTATCCTATTTGTATGCTTATGTTTATCAGCTAGTCTTGGTATTAGCTTATTTTCTTGCAACTAAAATTTAGAAATGAAGATTAATACATGTCAAAAAGATAGCAAACTTTTGTACAAAGTTCTACATATTATTCAGTAAAGCTGAATATTTTTCTTCAACAAGAAATAACAATTTTCATTTTAAAAACACATAATATTTGGCTCTCGGGCAAAATTTTCAGTCAGTCTCCTAATGATAATGCATAAGAACATACATATTCAGTATTTTGAAAATAACAGTGTCATGGCTGCTATTTTTACATATCTTCAGAGCTTTGAGGGTCCTCCACATGTTGCTTCTGATCCATTTTTGATTGAAGAGACTTTTTAAAAATGCATTGTTATCATTACTAAGAGCAACCATAAGTTTTGCTTTGAACATTGTCTGTGTTTAAGCAATGAACACAATGTCACCAGAAGCAGTACTTTCTATCTTTACTGAACTGTTGCTCAGGATAATTCAAAATTCTCCTGCTTTCATGCCGAGCATTGGGACAGAGGGCTCTGTAAAACGATGCATCTGAATATAATCTCTACTCACTCAAAGTTTTTAGAGGGAATGGGAGGAGAGTATATGTTGAAGAATGAAATATTATCATATAAAAATAATAAGTAGCCCACATTACTGCAGAAATTTTTGTCTGCAATTTCTAACATTCCTGATTAATGCCCGTGCTGGTTTAGGTTGTGGAAATTGTGATCCAAAAATCTTGAAAGCATTAAATTGTGGGGGAATGTCATAAATTAAATTAATGAAGATAACTGGGTATCATGTCCTCAAGTAATGGAGCACTGCATCTGAATGACTTTGGGGGAAAAGTCAGTTCCTAATACCATAATAGTCAATTTAGTTAGTTTCTAAAATAAATGAGCTTGAATATATACTGACATTGTCAATACTTTACATTTCACAAAGGCATATGCAAATACTTACATTCTTAATCTAGTTTACAATATGAAACCAAAATGTATAAATGTTAAATTTGCTAACACTTTGCTATGTATATTGGGTCTTTGTACATTCTGCCTGATTTTACCTTAACTTTTAAATATTTTTTGCTATGTAGCATTAACAGTTATAAGCATTGTTTTCTTTTTAGAAATATAATTGTTTCTGGACATTGATATAGTAAATATATTTCTTGGCATTGAGCTAAGGCAAAACACTTAATTTATCCTGCTGTGTCTTCCAATGCACACTATGTATATAGAAATAATCAGTGATGCTGCTGGAGAAGAGAAAACATGGAAGTAAAATTTAGTCTTTAGTCTTTACTGATCTTGGCTGCTCTCCTTAATAGCCATATGCAATAAAATTTATTGAAGCATTAAAGTCCTTGAATAACTGTTCTTTTAAAAAAATCAAAACTGTTCTGTATAATATAGTTTTCTGCTATGTTTTGGAGCCTCTTGCTCAGTTTGCTTCTCTAGTCCAAAGCTCCATTAGTAAAAATGATCAATTCTGTCTTTCGCTTGAAAATGTGCACTGTAGTCCTGGGAAAATACTTTCAGATTTGGAAATAGTCTTTTATTAGAACAGTACTTTTAAACAGATATTTTGTCCCATCAATCCCTATAGTGATGACATTAATTCAGGAAAATTATTGTCAACAACCTTTTTGGCAAATGAACATCTCTGCCAGTGTTACCATTTGGGGTAAATAATATCTCCAGAAATTATTTTTTTTTCCATCTTAATGAGTTTTTATTATTTTTGTTGTATTTTGAGAATTTTGTATTTTGTATTTAGTAGCTGTCAGTTTGCTTGTTTGTTGCTTGCTTGTTTATTATTAGGATTCTATGCCACACATTTTGCCAAGGCGACCATAGGAAGCTTAGAGTCAAACAATTATCATACCATTTAAACATTAAAATGCTAAAAAAATAAATAATTACCATGCAGTTAAAAATTTGGATAAAATTCAATTAACCATAATGGAAAGGAAGGGAACAAAGTGCCTGTGGGGAGGAGGTGGGGGTCTGACTAATCCATTAACCATCTCCAAGACAATTCCACTATCAATTCCATCCAGATATCAGGGTTTGACACTAGAAATTCTTGATCTAATAAAATATTCATTTGTAAAATCTTGTTTTATTAAACTTTAATTAAGTTTGAAACATTTACTTTTTACAGTGTGCAAAGGGGCTCATCATTTCTGCCACCATTCTAACAACCATAGAAAACTCTGATCACTTTAGAAAAAGAAATGCTGCAAAACAATTATCTCTAAGAACAAGACCTGCATAATAATGTATTTTCAAGCATAAACTGTGCTAATATTTCTGTGAAATATTAAAGAGGGGAGACCATAAACATGGTCTCTGACATTCACTCAGCCATCCATTTTTTTCCTTGATGTGTTCTTCTCTTCTCATTGACTATAACATCATCACAATTTGTCGTCAGCAGCATTGGCAAGGGCTCTGGACAGATGGCAGGTGGCTGTCTTTCTCTCACCATAGACACATAAAATTAAATTCCCTGCCTACCTCAAAGTCAGCTCAATCTATGTAACTTGCTTATCAGCACAAGAAAAATAATAGTGAATTCCCCTTCCCTCTTAATTGTCCAAACTGCGGATCATATTTCTTTGTATGCATGCACATGTCCCGAGCTACACAGGACCAAGTGCCTTTACAAGTGTGTAGGGTCATAGGGTCGGTTTAAGCCCTCCGGAGGCTTCAGGGACCTTCAGGAGGACTAAAAATGACTGGTTTTGCTCATAGGATTTGGTTTGCTCATAGGATCCTTTTTAGTCCTCCGGAGGGTTCAGGGATGTGAAGGAGGGGAAGTTTCCCCCCACCTTCGATTAACGAGGTGCGGACCGTCAGCCTTCCAAGTAAGCATATCTCCAAATAAGCAGAAAAATAAAACCCAAGAACATGTTCTAATAAAACAAACTTTAATATGAAAATAAAACAATTCTTACTATCTAAATCTTACATTTTTGGCAGAGCTATTGTTGCCCACCTCCTTCGGCAGGCAAACGGAAGATCAGAAGGAAAGTAAAGAATGTGTGACCTATTATGAGACATGCGCAGTAAATCATTGCCAGATAAGAAAACATTTCTACAGTATAACTTAGAATATAAGCTCAAGTTGACAAACAAATTAACGCAGTGACAAGGGAAGCCTCCTGAAGGTCCCTGAAGTCTCTGGAGGACCTCTGGGGGAGCGGTGGAGGCTGTTTTCACCCTCCCCAGACTCCTATAAAGCCTCTAGAGCCTGGGGAGGGCAAAAAAAGCATGCAAAAAAATGGGAGCACCTCTCATGCGTGCATGTGCACTGGGGGGGGCGCACATTGCATTATGGGTGCGGCATGCACATGCATGACCACCCTGTGCTTCCCCCTCTTATGACACGCGAGCCAAAAAAGGTTCACCATCGCTGGTGTAGGGTCTCCTGTTTGGGCAGGGAGTTGGACTAGATCAGTGGTAGGCAACCTTTTTTTTCAACTGAGCCAAATCTCGCCAAAACCACGATTGAAATTTACTTTGAGAGCCACATTTTTAAAACCGAAAATACATAGGATGGTACACTGTTTTTAGTTTCAATAAGTTTTTATTGAGAATATTCTGCATGCAAGTATCCACATAGGTCGGGAGGATACAAATAACACAACTAATAAAACAAAAACTTTAGAACGATATTATTTATCGATAACGTTAAATTCCATAAAATTTGCCTTACAATGTAGAGAAAATTACATCCTGACATTGACTGACAAAGTCACAACCACTAATGTGAACATTGGCCTTGCATTTCCTTGGATAGTTTGAGTAAGTCAGGTTTGTATGTTGTTGTTTTTAATTTCATCTCTCTCTCCCACTTTCTTTTTTTCTTTTTCTTTCTCTCTCTCTCTCTGGCTCTTTGTCTCTCTCTCCCTCCCTCCCCCATCTCTGTCACTCTGTGTGTGTGTGTGTCTGTCTGTCTGTCTCTCACTCACTCTGTGTGTGTGTGTGTCTGTCTCTGTCTCTCCCTCTGTCTCTCTCCCCTCCCTTCCTCTCTCTCTGTCACTCTGTGTATGTGGGTGTGTCTGTCTCTCACTCATTCACTTAATCACTCACTCTGTGTGTGTCTCTCTGTCTGTCTATCTTTCTCTCCCTCCCTCCCCATCTCTGTCTCTCTCTGTCTGTGTGTGTGTGTGTGTGTCTGTCTGTCAGTCTCTCTCTGATTCCCTCCCTCACTCCCTCTCTCTGTTCCTCTCTCTGTCTGTCTTTCTCACTCACACACACACACACACACACTGTGGTCACCTTGTTGAGTGTTCCAATCACATTTGAAACACTCAACAACTGGCCTGCATTTATGGTATTTTGCAGCATTCTGCAGTCATAGGACCAAAATTGGTTGTCACTCGCCCGGGCTTTTGCAGAAGCTTCCCTCCGAAGCCCGAGAGGAGGGAGGGGAGTGGGCACCCGGCACACAGAAGAGCCGCATTAAAGGGTGTAAAGAGCCGCATGTGGCTCCTGAGCCGCGGGTTGCCCACCACTGGATTAGATGATCTACAAGGTCCCTTCCAACTCTGTTATTCTGTTAAGCAATAGTAATTTTGATTGGATACAAGGTATATGCAGCTTCTTTCATTGCTTCAAAGTAGCATTTCTCTTCCCATGGATGGATTACCAGGGGAACAAAGAGATCCAAGCGGACTTGCAAAGCAATGGGATGCACATGTGCAAAGAACATGATGGCCGTGACAGCTGCTTTTTCACTGACCGCAGGACTTTTCAGTGGCCTGCAGCCAGCTGCTGGCCTGTTTGAAAGCCGCTTTGCAAAGTGGCTCTCAAAGAGGCAGCAGCTGGGAGGCGTCTTTGCCAGCCAGCCACTTCCTGGCTAGCTAGGGGCCCCCAAAAACTGCGGTCAGCTTGCGTTTTGGACTCTGGATCAGCCACCGTAGAAGGTAAGCAACCAAAGAGGTGTGGTGGGGGAGGAAGTGGGGCTAGGGCTGGGGTTTAGGAGGGGAAATGGGGGCAACCAGCAAAGTGGGGGTGGGGGTAGATAGGGAGAAATCCTAAATTCCTACCTTTTCCTGTGGCTTAATGGGGGGGTGTCATGGACTGAGTGGGTGTGGGCGTGGGTAATGTCAAGTTGGCCATACCCACTCAGTCACATGCCCTCCACCTAGCCATGCCCACCGAACCGGTAGCAAAAAGTTTTGAAACCCACCACTGGTGCCGTAGGTTCGCCATAACTGCCTTAGATAATTTAGAGTGCTGGAAATAAGAGAGAAAGAAATAGTCTATCAATATCAATTACAATTTAGTATGTTTTTATTATAAACATAAAATCATTGATATATTGTGTATATATACTGTGAGTTTTGCTATTGCTGCATATTCTCCCAGCAGACACTGTAAAAATAATATCTTTTCTAATGTTGTAGCAAAATTTATTCTTGCTGCTGTAAGCCTATATTTCATTAAATTACCACATTTCTTGTTGCTTTACCCTTGAGTTTTTACCTAATAAAAAGTTATGGTTTCATTCAGTGGTGGGATTCAAATAATTTGACAACTAGTTCTCTGCCCTAATGACCGGCTGGGTGGTCATGTGACTGGGTGGTCATGGCCAACTTGATTGGTCTCACCCTTAGGAAATTTCTTCTTAGTCCAAAGCACAATATAATAGCATTGTTCCAATATATAGAATAGAATGGAATGGAATGGAATGGAATAGAATAGAATAGAAATTCTGACCTAGGCTTCCCAAAAGCACGAAGCCGACTCCTCGTCCCAATAGAACTCCTTTTATTTAGTGTAAAGTGAATTCCTCTCCAGCAAAGTCCCGGCCAACAGGCTTTCAAGAGATTTCACAACTACAGACCTTTATCAGGCTTGGAGAGCTGTCAGGCTGAAATCTTCAAAACGCTACTCTGTAGCAGACAATACTTGGCAAGAAGTCAGGAACAAGATCTTCACCCTAATGAATTGAAATAATTGTCTCCTGCAAACTCCATTCCCCTTTCACCCCTCTTTATTCCCTATGGGAGGGACCATCCACTTGTGGTTTAACTCCTGAGTCGACCCTTGTTCCTTAGCTGTTCCCTTCACCTGGCAGCTCTGTGCATGCACCCACTGGGAACAGGCTTCAGCTGTTCTTCTGCCCCATTGATGTCTGATTCTGAAGACAGCCGATAACTGTCAGAGGGTCTTTGGCCCCCTTTGCCTCCAACACAGAGCACTCATCAGAGCCTTCTCCAGACTCCAAGAATGGCCCATGTTCCTCCCCAACCTCCTCACTGTCTGAGTCTGCCACCAGCTCCGCTGGGCACTGCAGGGCATAGGAATGGAATGGGAATGGGAATAGAATAGAACAACAGAGGTAGAAAGGACCCAGGAGGTCTTCTAGTCCAACCCGTTGCTTAGGCAGGAAATCCTACACGACTTCAGACAAATGGTTATCCAATCTCTTCTTAAAAACTTCCAGTGTTGGAGCATTTAAACTTCTGGAAACAAGTTGTTCCACTGATTTATTGTTCTGTCAGGAAATTTGAAAGGGGTCAAAAATGAGGGGGATCAATCTATTTTCCAAAGCACCAAAAGGCACGGCAAGAAATAATGGATGGAAAATAACCAAAGAAAGAAGCAACCTAGGACTAAGGAGAAATTTCCTAAGTGTGCCATTTGGCCATTTGGCCCCTCCTCCTGTGATATTATGGACTGGGTCAACAGAGTGCGGCCCTGGCGATGGATGTGAGTGTGGCTGGCATGGGCGGAGCTTCGCTGTTGGAGTTGGAGTTGGAGCAGCCGCCGATACCGCCGCTGTCCTCGTTGCCGCCATCACTGGCTGCTTCACCACCTCGCAAGCTAGTATCTGCTGCGATTGTGGACAGCTGTCCATTACCCTTACATATTGTCCCCAACACCGACTATTTTTATGATGGACATAGCTTCCTGCTACCCCCTTGAACACTGCTGGCTGCCCCCCCACCCATGGACATGTCATCTCCTCGTTCCATCTCCCCATGATGTCATCCCGTTTGGTTGATGCCACACTCTCCTCTAAGCTATACTGCGACAGAACTTTATTCCCTCCGGGAACTCCCCCTTTCCCGGGGATGGCCTTCTGACCTATCAAGACGCTTCCTTAATGATGGATCTTGGGATCCCGAGAGGTGGCGTGCGAAGAAGAGATTTCTTAGGGTTTTTTTCCAGGGGCTTTTAAACCAAATTTTAAGAGGGAGTTTATTTGGATGGCTCAGACAGGCTTGTGGGGGGGAGTCTGCCAGGGCACAGGCCAGAGCTAACTAATGGGCGCGGGTTTGGAGGGCTGGGAAGGGTTGGGATTCCGGGGGAGACGCTAAGCCATTCCATTGGGGGGTTCACCATCTCTACTGTTTGTGGGAGAGGCAGATATGGTGAGGGCCAAGGGCCAAATGATGTTTGGAGGACATGGGTTTGCTGTTTAAGAGGGATCACGCGTTCCGACCCTCATCGCCCTTCTCGCACCCCCGGGTGCTCGGGATTACAGGACCCTGGTCTCCGGCTGGTGTCGCTTAACGCCAGGTCCGTGATACATAAGGCTCCCCTCATTTACGACCTCATACAAGAGGGTAGAGCGGACCTGGTGTGCATTACAGAGACCTGGTTGGGCCATGAGGGGGGGTCCCTCAGTGAACTATGCCCACCAGGCTTCTGGGCGTTTCACCAGCCGAGAGCCCAGGGCAGGGGCGGGGTGGTGATGGTGGTTATTAGGGGAAAGTCTCAGACCTCAGGAGGTCACTGTGCCTCAGATAGGCGGGTGTGAGTCCCTCTGTGTGAAGTGGGGCCTTGGAGCTCAGGTGGGCCTTTTTGTTACGTATCTGTCTCCCTGCTACGTTTCATCGGCCCTGCTGGAGCTGCTGAATATATTAGCTGGATTGGCTGTTGATTTCCCCAGGCTCATGGTCCTGGGGGATTTCAATCTGCCTTCCATTGGCGAGACATCCGAGTCAGCTCGGGAGTTCATGGCTTCCATGACAGCTATGGACCTAACTCAGTTAATTCAAGACCCCACCCATAATGGGGAACACACGCTCGACCTGATTTTTGTCTCTGGGCAGTGGATGAATGATCTAGATTTAGGGGATATTTCTATTCAACCCTTGTCATGGTCTGATCATTTCCTCATCAGGCTTGACTTCCATACTGCTACCCCTCGCCCCAGGCACCTGATGGTCCCCGAAAGGTTCCTGATGGAGCTTGGGACTTTTCCTTAATCCCTTGCTCACAACTCGACCGAAGCCCTAGTCGAAGCCTGGGATAGGGCTGGCGCTGGGGCCTTGGATCGCGTTGTGCCTTTGCAGCCTCTGACCCGGTGTCAATCCCGGATGGCTCCCTGGTTTACCGAGGAACTCCGGGAGATGAAACGTCGGAAAAGACGCCTAGAGAGTGGCTGGAGGGCCAGCCGGTCCGAATCTGATCGAACACTAGTAAGAATTCATATTAAATCCTACTTAGTGGCAATAGAAGCGGCAAAACGGCAATGTTTTTCCACTCTTATCCGCAGATAACCACCCAGCCCCCCTGTTTGGGGTGACCCGCTCCTTACTTAGCCAAGGAACTGGGGAAGACCCCTTGCAGGGTAGGGCTGAAGAATTTGTTCAGTATCTGCAGGATAAAATCGCTCAGATCCGGACAGGCTTGGACTCTGACTGGGTAGATTCGGGTGAGCCAACGGGGATGAATCTTGAGGAGACAATCTGGGATGGGTTTGACCCTGTGACCCCCGAAGGCATGGACAGGATTATGGGGAGACTCAGTGCTGCCACTTGTGTGCTGGACCCGTGTCCCTCTTGGTTAGTTTCGGCTTCCCTGGAGGTGACACGAGGCTGGCTCCAGGCGATTACCAATGCTTCATTGAGAGAGGGGTTCTTTCCCACCCCCTTGAAGGAGGCGGTGGTGAGGCCCCTCCTTAAGAAGCCTTCCCTGGACCCAGCTTCTTTAGCCAACTATCGTCCGGTCTCCAACCTTCACTTTGTAGCAAAGGTTGTCGAGAGTGTGGTAGTACGTCAGCTTCCCCAGTACCTGGATGAAGCTATCTCCCTGATCCGCTTCAGTTGGGTTTCAGGCCCGGGTACAGCACGGAGACGGCATTTATTTATTTATTTATTTATTTATTTATTTCTTAGCGCTTATAGACCACCCCCTCTCCTGAAAGGGACTCGGGGCGGTGTACAGTCCATATAAAAATTGGCATTGGTCACTTTGATCGATGATCTCTGGCGGGCCCGGGACAGGGGCTGCTCCTCTGTCCTAGTCCTATTAGACCTCTCGGCGGCTTTCGATACCATTGACCATCGTATCCTACAGCGATGACTCGTGGCGTTGGGAGTGGGGGGCACCGTTTTACGGTGGTTCTCCTACCTGTCTGATCGGTCGCAGTTTGTGTTGACTCGAGGGCAGAGATCGACCCCCAGGCACGTCACTTGTGGGGTGCCCCAGGGGTCAGTTCTCTCACCCCTCCTGTTCAACATATACATGAAACCGCTGGGCGAGATCATCCATGGTTTTGGGGTACGGTATCATCAATATGCTGATGATACCCAACTTTTCATCTCTACCCCAAACCACCCAAATGATGCCCTCGACGTGATGTCCCGATGCCTGGAGGCTGTGCGGATCTGGATGGGGAGGAACAGGCTCAAGATCAATCCCTCCAGGACTGAGTGGCTGTGGTTTCCGTCATCCCGATTTGTACATCTTGTCCCATCTTTGACGATAGGGGGAGAAATTTTAGCCCCCTCAGAGAAGGCTCGCAATCTGGGAGTCCTCCTGGATACACGGCTTAGTTTAGAAGAACACCTGACGGTCGTGACCAAGGGGGCCTTTTACCAGGTTCTCCTGGTACGCCAGTTGCACCCCTTCCTGGATCGGGATGCTCTGTGCACAGTCACTCATGCCCTCGTCCTTTCTCGCCTGGATTACTGAATGCTCTCTACATGGGGCTGCCCTTGAAGAGCACCCGGAGGCTTCAGCTGGTCCAGAATGCGGCGGCGGGGTTGTCATGGGGGTACCTAGGTGCTCCCCTGTTACACCCCTTTTAGGCGGCCTGCACTGGTTGCCGGTTGTTTTCCAGGTGCGATTCAAGGTATTAATTATTACCTTTAAAGCGCTCCATGCCTTAGGCCCAGGGTACCTGCGAGACCACCAGTAGCCTCCCACCGCCCAGTACGATCCCACAGAGTTGGCCTCCTCAGGGTGCCGTCGGCCACACAGTGTCGGCTGGTGACCCCCACGGGGAGAGCCTTCCCTCTGGAATGAGCTGCCCCCGGAGCTTCGCATAATCCCTGACCTTTGGTCCTTCCGAAGCGCCCTAAAAAGTTGGCTTTTCCAGCAAGCCGGCCTGGCCTGTTAATTTTAACTTATTTTAAATGTATTGTCTTTTAAATTCAGTTGGTTTTTTTTTGGATATGTATATAATTTTTTTTAACTTTTGGGATGTGTGTTTTTTAATGTTGTACGCTGCCCTGAGTCCTTTTGGAGAAGGGTGGCATATAAATCCAAATAAACAGAAACAGAAACAAACTTCAATTTCCTTATGCCACTAACAATATCCAAAATCTCTTTTGTCTGCTTTTTATTCCCTCTTGTTGGGACACCTCCCCTTTTTACAATTTTCCCTACACCACTGCCAGGACCAATGGAGTTTTTTCTCTGCTTTTTATTTCCCTCCATTTCTACCCCTTCATTGTCTTGCCCCCCTTCTTCTTTGGATTCTTCTTTAGATACCTGCTTCTCTGGATTCAGAATTCTATTTAGGCTTGATATTAATGATTTATGCATATTTTTTTTATAATTTCACATAGTTCTTCAAATTCCCAGTTTTCCATGATGTTCAGTTCCAAAGTAAGTTAGTTATATAGTTCTTATTTCAGAGTTCTGTTCTACCTTAAATTTACCTACTTCAGTTGCTGTGGGGAAGAATGATGGGAGCCATCTTGGTCTTTTGTTCTTCCTTAATGTCCAGTTCCAAAATTGCAGTTAGTTATACAAGTCTTATTTCGAGATTCTGGTCCACCTCAAATTTAATTCAAACAGGAAGAGAAGCTGGGGCCATCTTAATCTTTTGCCGAGAGAAAAGAAGAAGAAAGAAAAAAAACCCTTCTTATTTCCCAGTTCTAGATTCTGTTATTATTCTTTCCCTTGCCACCTTCCAGGTCCGGTCAATTGTAGCTGCTCACAATATATCACTTGGAACAAACTTGCAAACAGCTAGATTTGGGTATTTCTCTTTGCCTCCTACTTTTGCAAATTCTGATTTATGGCAGTTGGTTAATTAAAACTTCCTGTACAGTCAAGGTTAGGTTATCAGTTATCAGTAAGAAGTGCTTTTTTTTTTAGTTAAGATATATTAGTTGGAAGAAATTGAAACAGAGTAAATCCTTCTGAATGTTTGGTTTCTATTTCAAATCCAAAACCAAGTTTAGAGTTTATATTTGAGTGGGTTTATCACTTCTCTGCTTTCTCCCTTTCTGTCCGAATTGTTTCAAATAAATAGCTTTTTGGGGGGCCTGGTGTTTCAAGCCACCATTTTCCCTTTCTTTCTTTTTGAAAGAATCCCAATCTGACCATCAATATTATTTATGTTCTCAATATTTTTTTTGCCTTTTCCAGGTTTGATTTATGGCTGTGGGTTAGATAAATTTTCTTACCAGTCTTTCATCTCTTCTGTACTCTCCTGTTCATTGCTTTGACTAGAAGCCAGCATCTTGTCAGCCATATTGCAGACTGCCGCCTTGACTTCGATTCACAGGACAAATCTCCGACCTGTGAGGGACCTGTTGCCTCCTTCTGGGTCTGATGAGACACTGCCCTTCTTCACCCCACCCTCCAGGGGGGTTCTGATCCAAAAAGGATCTCAGAGATGGTTTGTCAGACAGGATTCATGTGAGGCTCTTAAGAGCCCACACCCCCACGTCTGTCCAGCTGAAGAACTTCCTGTCGACCATGCAGTTCAATATCCTCGTTATAGGGTGATAACTTAAAATAAATAATAGAATTCTGCTGCTTGTGCTATACTCCATGTCATTTGTAAACAGCTTGAATTTAAGAAGACCTTCTCAACGGCTGAAAATTCTTGTAGGTGTTCTTCCCATTTGATGCTTAAGGTACCTGTTGGGTTTTTCTGGAATTGGTATACAGAATCCAGGATGAAGTCCTGTGACAGAGTTTACTTTGGAACATGATGTGTGTGTATCCTATATAGTGTCTGTATGTCCAAGTCAATTTTGACTCGTGGCAACTTCTTGGACTAGACCCTGTAGTTTTCTTGGCAAGGTTTTCAGTAGTAGTTTGTCCTTCCTCCTTGGGCTGAGAAAGAGAGAGTGACTGGGGCCAAGGTCACTCGGCTGGCTTCATGCCTGAGGCAGGAATAGAACTCACCAATTCCCAGTTTCTAGCCTAGTGCCTTTAACCATTTCACTAAACTGGCCCACATAGTAAGCATATCCAAATGTACATATTATGTACTCCTCCCATATAAGACCATACAGGTAAACAAGACAAACACTTGACAACCACAATCTCTATCAAGTCCTCTTAAACCTGTCAACAGGAAATTAAGCCTAAGCACACAACCTTTGGAGCTGACAGGCTAATCAGACCTGAATGACCTGTGACATTCTTTTCAAGTGTTGCCTAGGTGAGCTCAAAGCTGCCCATCCGGGTAGACCGAACCAACCAGATTGATAAGTGATGCTTCCTAATGCAGGAGGAAATGTTCTTTTTATGCTTATTCCATGATATCTGTCTAAGGTTGTTTCTCATCAACTATGGAAAAATTTGCTCTTTGTTTTGGACCTGTTGTAGTTGTCTTTGAATTCTTTGTAATTTTTGAGTTTATGTTTTCTTGTTCTATTTATATCCCGCCTTTGTGATTTAAGTGTTGTCTGTTTCTGTGTTCATGTTTTGTCTATGTTTATATTTGTCATTCGTATAAAATAAATATTCTTCATTACATTACATCACATCACAATATGGGTATGTTTATCAGCTGCCTGAGATGTAAGTTAAAAGTATCCTTGCAGATTGTGACTTTCCAGAGAGGGAGAATTCTTAGGCAGAACAGTTTTAGAACAGCTCCTGACCTGCCTGGTTACCAGAAGCTCTAAATGTTGATCAACAATTAGTTGCACTTTGTATCTTTCCCTTCTAGGATAGCTGCACAGTTCTGGGTAAGATAAATTACAAGATAAAGAAAACAAGAGCTCCAAAGATGTCATAAACGTTCCATGAAAATCAGCTTGGTGGAGCTAGGGAAGCATATAAGACAAATTGTCCAAGATGTTTAAAAGGTTTACTTTACTGAACCAGAATTATTCATTTGTTTCTAATTTAGAGCTAGCTTGCTGAAGATTTGTGGTATTATAATTAACTATGGTCATTCAATACCTCCACCCCAGTCAGTATCACCAGCTTAATTGACTCTCTGCTTTCCAAAGACTGCTGACTTGCTTTGGTTCAAAGTTGACTCCCACAATTTATTATGAGGTGTAATTGCCACTGACAGATTATACTGCTAGCAACTGGCACTTATTATGCACATCACTTTTGTATCATATGATCTCAGGACTGTAAACAAATAAAACATTTTTCCCAGTGAAAACAAAGTGTTCCACTTAATTAGTAATGAATCTCAAGCAATTTTGGCATTACATACTTCACATTTTCATTAAAACAGGGCCAATGGTAAATAAGGTCATTGCTTGTTGTATTGCTAACCCATGGATGAGTAGCTAGATTGTGTCCCTTGATTGTGACAGTAATAATCTTGCCTGAATCCAGTGACGTGCAGTGAAGTTTATGGCTAGTGAGGCAGCAATTTTTTTAGACTTGTGGACTTCAACTCCCAGAATTCCACAGCCAGGCATGCTCAGTTCTGATTTAAAGCAACAGCTTTAAACTTATTTAAATAAGTTTTCTTCCTTCTTTTTCTTTTACCTTCCCCTCCTTCCTCCCTCTCTCCCCCCTCCCCCCTCTCAAACACACAAACACACAAACACACACAGAGAGAGAAGTTGGATTATAGTGTTTAATTCCATGTAGCTGATTTCCAGGGCAAAGGAGGAGTTATTTTTGCCCTGTCCAATGGGATTTTCTTTGATAAAAGGGACGGAAAGATGGTCTTTGGGTTCCCTCCTTGAATGAGAGAATCCCTTTTAGTCAAAATGTTCAAATGTAATAAAATGATCTTCCTGTCTCGATCTATTTCCTTGGAAAAGATGCCCGCCTGAGGAAAGAGCCTTTCACGTCTCTGAAAGCCAACCCAGGGTGGGATCTCTCCAGGATGGGCGCAAGACTGATCCATGTTCACCAGCAAAGGGCAAAACTCTCTTCCATGGCCTCATTTCCGACCCGAAGCTTCCCCGTTTCTTCTCCATTCTTTTGCTTTCCGCAAAAACAGGGACGCGCTTTGGGAAGGCGGGAGCCCAGAGGAGCCCACCAGCGCCCGCACCGCCCGCTCTGGAAGCCAAACTGCCGGCCGGGACTTCCCAGCTCAGCTGCTTCCCGGGCAGGTGGCGCCTGCCAGACGGGACGACAGGAGCTGTGAGGGAGCACCCTGCTCGGCGGAAGGGCTCCAGGGGCTCTGAGCGTCCACCTGCCTAAGCTGTGCCGTAGGCGAAAGAAAGCGCTTTAGTCAGTGGGGTGTCAGGGGAGAGGATAGAATCTCTCCTCCTCTCCCATGGCACCCCACTGACTAAAGCGCTTTCTTTCGCCCTCGGGAGAGCTCAGGCGGGCGAAAGAAAGCGCTTTAGTCAGCGGGGTGTGGGGGAGAGGAGGAGAGAATGCCTGATCATTCTCTCCTCTCCCCCGACACCCCACTGACTAAAGCGCTTTCTTTCGCCTGCGGAAGAGCTCAGGCGGGCGAAAGGAAGCACTTTAGTCAGCGGGGTGTGGGGGAGAGGAGGAGAGAATGCCTGAGCATTCTCTCCTCTCCCCCAACACCTCACTGACTAAAGCACTTTCTTTCCCTCGGGCCAGAGCTCAGAGCTTTAGAGGCTTTTTTAAACAGGCAGTCATTCACAGTGAGGCAGCAGCTAGCTAACCTCACTTCAGCACTCGCCTTTTCCCGTTTACATTTTTTTTCCTTTTCATGATTGACAGTGGTGAGGCTCTGCCTCCCCTGCCTCCCCTGACCGCACGTCACTGCCTGAATCTAACAATTCATCTTGGAGCAGCAACTGCTAAAGATTGGCTTGTTAGCAATTTGTCCTTAGCTGCAGCTTCAGGATAATAATAAAAATTGTCAAGACTTTTTACAAAGGCTATTTCCATTTCATATGGAAACTGAGCAGTATTATTTGTTTTTCTTAGCTGACCTTGTGTGCTAATAAATGCACTCTGTGTTTGCTACTTCTGCTACATCCAACATTCAGGAAACTAATAATGTACAATGACTACCTTCCTGTATTCAGTTCCTAAAAGGATCCAAACAAATGGATAGCAGACAGGCCTCCCCCAGCAGTTCCTATGAATCAGTGCTGAACACAACAAGAAAAACAAATGGCTTGATATGGCTATTGATCTGACAATGTAATTATGCTCAAATAGAGCGTCAAGCACAAAAAGGAAAAGGGCTGTGTGTGTACAAAGTGTTGCCATTTTAAATTAGGCCTTCAATTTAATATGTTCAATCAGTGCATTTTAAGTTAATAATTATTACTGTTCTTGAAGAAAGTGCATAAGAATTCAATTACTCCTGTGACATTTGTTTACAGTGAGCTATTTTTGAAGTGAGCTAAAATATAAATAGCATTTTCAAGTTACTGTTGAAGAGACTACTAGGGTTGTTTACAATTTTTTTGCAAAGCAACCTGACACATCTCCACTTGGCCATGTGTCACACTAAATTCAGTGTTGCTTGCTGCATTCTCCAATCATCCCTCCAGATACACTGGAGCATTCATTGTCACCCAGCATAGCCAAAGGTTTTGCTGGTTGAGCGCTTTTGGCTGCTGATCCTGCTTCACCAGAAGGCATCAGACAGGGGAAAGCCGTCATTCTATGGATCTATCTATGGATTTTTACTTAGAAATGCTTGAAGTTTATTTATTTCTCATGAACTCTCTCCTAGGATTACTACTTCAAGGGGCATAATCTCTTTAGAGTTTGTATGATTCTCCTTACTATTTTAGAAAGAAATAGATCAGCTTAAAATTATTTGGCTCAAGTTACCCAGCAATTCCCAATCCAAGATGAAATGTGCATCTTAAAAATGGTATTTATTGCTGTTTTTTAAAATCAAGCTTTTTGCACCTAGAGGAAAACGCCTGCACCTGCTGCCAGAAAAATGGGTGATTTGGAGGCCAAATTTTTTTGAGTCAAATTGAAAAATGCTTCAGAGGACTTGATTTGGTGTGGAATTTCATGCGTAAAAATGGCATTTCTTGCTGTTTTAAAAAAATAAAGCTTTTTGCTCCCAGACGAGGAAAACTCCCGAGCCCATGGTCAGAAAAATGGGTGCTTTGGAGGCCAAACTTTTTTGGAGGCCAAATTGAAAACCCCTTGATGGGACTTTATTCAGGGTGGAAGTCCATTCCTAAAAATTGCATTTCTTGCTGCTGTTAAAAATCAAGCTTTTTGCACCCAGAGGAGGAAAACTTCTGAGCCTGCTGTCAGAAATATGGGTCCTTTGGAGTCCAAATTTTTTTTTAGCCCAAATTGAGAAACCCTTGAGGGGACTTGATAGGAAGTGGAATTTCATGCTTAAAAATAGTATTTCTTGCTGTTTTTAAAAGTCAAACTTTTGCAACTAGAGGAGGAAAATTCCTGACCCCGTGGTCAGAAAAATGGGCTTTGGAGCCCAATTTTTTTTAGCCCAAATCGAAAAGCCCTAGAGGGGACTTGATATGATATGGAATTTCATGCTTAAAAATGGTATTTCTTGCTGCTTTTAAAAATCAACCTTTTTGCACCCAGATGAGGAAAACTCCTGAGCCCGCTGTCAGAAAAATGGGTCCTTTGGAAGCCAATTTCTTTTTGACCCCAAATTGAAAAACGCTTCAGAGGACTTGATTTGGTGTGGAATTTCATGCTTAAAAATGGCATTTCTTACTGTTTTTAAAAAATAAAGCTTTTTGCTCCCAGACGAGGAAAACTCCTGAGCCCGCGGTCAGAAAAATGGGTCCTTTGGAGTCCAAATTTTTTTTGAGCCCAAATTGAGAAACCCTTGAGGGGACTTGATTGAATGTGGAATTTCATGCTTAAAATGGTATTTCTTGCTTTTTGTAAAAATCAAGCTTTTCGCACACAGAGGAGGAAAACCTCTGAGCCCGCGGTCAGGAAAAGGAATGCTTTGGAGGCCAAATTATTTTGAGCCCAAAATAAAAAACCCTTGAGGGGACTTGCTACGGGATGGAATTTCATGCTCATAAATGGCATTTCTTGCTGCTTTTAAAAATCAAGCTTTTTACACCCAGATGAGGAAAACTCCTGAGCTTGCTGTCAGAAAAATGGGTGCTTTGGAAGGCAAATTTTTTTTGAGCCAAAATTGAAAAACCCTTGAGAGGACATGATTTGGTGTGGAATTTCATGCTTAAAAATGGTATTTCTTACTGTTTTCAAAAAAATAAAGCTTTTTGCTCCCAGACGAGGAAAACTCCTGAGCCACACTTTTTATTAATTTCCTATGCTGTTTCATTAGTGTAGTAGTTGGGAGGGGGGAATAGAAAGGAGTAGGATTGTGGAATGTATGTTATCATTCTTTTATAGAAGCCAAGGTCATCTTTTGTCTCCGCACCTCGACACCTGACCGGAAGCAGAGGGGTGTAGATGCCAGCGTGGAAGATGATGATTGGAACATGTGATGGATTATGGGGTGTGGGGATAGATCATGAACTTTCAACTGGGTGGAATTCCAGGAAGAAAATCAGTGTTGGAATTCCATAGACGTGCTAACTTGCCTGTATGAATAAATGGGAACTTAAGAATGATTCTGCCTTGGACAATGATTTATTTCATACATAGTATTTAGAATGCTAACATTATTCCAACACTCACCTTTAAAATAATTCACTAGCACCCTCCCCCTCGCAAGGGGGGGAGGGGCTGGTTATGGGGGGGTGCTGAATTCCCAACACTGACCGGGACAGCGTAAAATATCAGCAAAGAAATAATGAGAAAGCTTTTGGTGATAAGAAGCTGACTGCCAAAGCTTCAAAAGGCAAATGGAATGCTGCTTCAAAATTTATTGTATCTGGTAAGAGGACGGAGGGAGTTGGAAAAGGCTTTTCTACACCCGGTTAGAAGATGAAAGGAATGGAGATTCAAGCCATCCCCACGCAGTCATCTCTGATGGACTTACCGGACCATCTAGGACAACTAAAAGTGAGTGCATGCTCCCCCTCCTTCCCCCAGCTTGGCAGCAAGGATTGGGGAAAAAACTGGAACGGAGGTTTTGACTCCTTCCAGACAGCAATAAATGAAATGACTTATTACCCAGCAACTGAGTGGGAGACAGATTCCCTTTCAAAATGGGAATTTCAACCCAGGCAGCAAGAAGGGATTTGGCCAGCATCTTTCACTTGCCAGCCACCACAAATTGGGCTGCAACCAGTAAATGAAGCAAAACAAGATTGGGTTTTCTTCCCAGAGTATGGATGGATGAGATGCCACTGGCCACCTCCTTTGCCATCAGCATGGGAAAATCCTCCAAGCCAGCAGAGTGCACCTACTTGGCCCATAACTCCTCCATGCCAGCAGGAGGGTCCTTGGCACATAACCCCCCCCCCAGCCAGCCATCATTGGTTGAGCTGCAACCTGTGAAGCAGGCAACCCTGGGATGGGTCTTAACCCCAGGTCATGGATGGGAGGAATGCCAGTGGGCACCTGCCCTCCCTCAGCAGATGGCACCATGGCAGAAAACTGGGCAGTGGCCAACCGAGAGATTGACCTCCCCACCGGTTCCAGTCTCCCCTGCAAGGCCCCAAAAGGTTCTTACCCCACCTTCCTACAGAGAAGAAATCCCCAACTGAAGGTGACAAAGAGTCCAACCAAGGGGGAGGCCTCGGAGGGGGAAATGCCCAACCGATCTCTGGAAGAGGATCCCCAACTCAAGGTGACGAAGTGCCCTACCAAAGGGGAGGCCTCGGAAGAGGAAAAGGGCAAACAATCTCCAGAGGAGGATCCCCAACTGAAGGTGACAAAGAGTCCAACCAAGGGGGAGGCCTCGGTGGGGGAAATGCCCAACCGACCTCTGGAAGAGGATCCCCAACTCAAGGTGACGAAGAGTCCTACCAAGGGGGAGGCCTCGGAGGAGGAAAAAGGCCAGCCGTGGATGATTGAATCCAAGAGCCCAGAACCTACAGCACCTGCAGCAGAGAGCCCTAAACGGCCATGGGAAGAGGTCGCAATGGACTTCATCATGGAACTCACAGACAACAGTAGGAATAAAGTAATTTGGACAGTTATTGATTTGGTTTCTAAGCAGGCACACTTCATTGCTTGCTCAGGATTGCCATCCGCAAACGAATTAGCGAAAATGTTTGTGAAACACATATATCGCCTGCACGGAGTACCCAAGAGGATCATTTCAGACCGCGGAGTCCAGTTTACAGCCAAGTTCTGGAGAGAAGTCCTGAGATCCATTGGGTCCACACAAGAACTGAGCTCAGAGACTCATCCCAGCATGAACTGCGCAGCAGAGAGAGCCAATGCGGTGGTGGAACAATACCTCCAGTGTTTTGTGGACTATCAACAAGACAACTGGTCAGACTTGCTACCGTTCGCCGAAGTGGCATACAACGATGCGGTCCACAGCAGCACTGGATTTACTCCTTTCCAGATTACCAGCGGCATGGAAGTTGTTGCCATGCCTGAGTTGCCTAGAGAACCTCCTTCCTTCATGTCTTTGAGTGAATGGATGGACACGCTAAGGAAAGGATGGGAGAATACGAAGAATGCTCTAGCAGTTTCGGCAGAAGCCTACAAGAAGCAAGCTGATCAACATTGCTCGCACCAAAACCCCTTCCTTTTGGGGGACCAAGTTTTTGTATCTACCAAATACATAAGATTAGGAATGCCTAGTGAGGAATTGGGTCCAAAATTTCTAGGTCCATTCCAAATAGTGAAGATAGTTAACCCAGTTACAGTTCAACTCAGTCTACCCAGAAGTCTAGGGAAAATTGACCCAGAATTTCATTGTAGCTTGTTGAAACCAGTAATTGAGTGTAACATAAGAGCATCCAAACAAGCTCACTCTCCTCCTGTAGTGATAGAAGGGGAAACACAATCTGAGGTGGAAAAATTGTAGACTCCAGGCTGAATAGGGGTCGCTTACAGTACTTGGTGCATTGGAAGGGTTACCCTTGGTCTGAAGTTACTTGGGTGAAAAGTGGGAACCAAAAAGTGGAGAAGTTAGTAAAGCAATTCCATGAGAAGTTTCCCAATAGGCCCCTGGGCGGAGAAGAGGTGGTTAATTTTTTGGGTCTCCGCACCTCGACACCTGACCGGAAGCAGAGGGGTGTAGATGCCAGCGTGGAAGATGATGATTGGAACATGTGATGGATTATGGGGTGTGGGGATAGATCATGAACTTTCAACTGGGTGGAATTCCAGGAAGAAAATCAGTGTTGGAATTCCATAGACGTGCTAACTTCCCTGTATGAATACATGGGAATTTTAAGGATGATTCTGCCTTGGACAATGATTTATTTCATACATGGTATTTAGAACGCTAACATCTTTCTTAGAAGCTAAGGTCATCTTTTGTCTCCTCACCTCAACACCTGACTGGAAGCAGAGGGGTGTAGATGCCAGCGTGGAAGATGATGATTGGAACATGTGATGAGTTATGGGGTGTGGGGATAGATATGAACTTTCAACTGGATGTAAAATAGAGTTGAAATTTCATAGCATAATGCCAACATTATGGAGGAAGCGCAAACTAAGGGGCTTTTTAATTAATCGTTTTTTAATAATTTTAAGGGGTTCCAGGGCTGGGGTGTGTGTGGATCAGGTCAGGAGTGATGGTAGAGCCAGGCGAATAGGTGTGGTCAAGAGAGGAGGGAGCGGAGTGGGGGAGGAGAGGGAAGATAGCATTCCAATACAGGGCTCCTTGATACCAACGGTCGTAGGGAGGGGTAGGTGCGAGGACAGATTAAGAACTCGTAGTCGGTTGGGAGACCGTGGTTATTGGTCATACCCGGTCGCCTGTACCAACCCCCGCATGCTAGGTGGTCAGGATCTACAGACCCAGGGCCTGAGGCTGTTGTTATGCAATGCGAGGTCCGTTGTCAACAAGGCCCCTCTCATCAATGATTTGATTTTGGAGGGGGAGCCGGACCTCGCAGGAATAACAGAGACCTGGTTGGGCCACGAGGGAGGTCTACCCCTCGTGGAAATGTGCCCACCAGGTTATCGAGCATTCCACCAGCCACGGGCCCAGGGAAGGGGCGGTGGGGTAGCGGTGATTATCCGGGAAGACTTAGAGCCGAGAGAGTTCACTGTGCCGCAGACATCCGGGTGTGAGTCCCTTGTCGTGAGGTGGGGCCCAGGGAGACAGTTGGGCCTGCTGATAGTATACCTCGCTCCTCGCTATACATCCGCGGCCCTGCCTGAACTCCTCGAGCTGATCGCATCAGTGGCGGTTGAGACCCCCAAACTTTTAGTGATGGGGGACTTCAACCTGCCGTCGATGGGAGAAGCGTCCGAGGTGATTCGGGAGTTCATGGCTTCCATGACAGCCTGACTCAATTAATTCAGGGCCCCACGCACGAGGGAGGCCACACGCTGGACCTCGTTTTTGTCTCTGGCCAGTGGACGAGTGATCTGGGAATAGGGGATTTAGCTATCACTCCCTTGTCATGGTCAGATCACTCACTTCTCCGACTTGACTTCCCTGGTGCTACCCCCCGCTGCGGGGAGGCGGAACTGGAAGGCATTAGATGGTTCCGCCCCAGGCGCCTGATGGAACCGGATAAGTTCCAGACGGAGCTTTGGCCACCTCCTGTAGACCTGACCCGCCCCCGGATAGAGGACCTGGTAGCCGCATGGAATAGTGCGACTGCCGGGGCCCTAGACCGGGTGGCGCCTTTGCGGCCTCTCATGCGGCAATGAACCACCCTGGCCCCTTGGTTTACCGAGGAGCTAAGGGTGATGAAACGCCACAAGAGAGTCGTTGGAGATCCTCCCGCTCCGAATTTGACCGAGCACAGGTACGAACCTACTTAAGGACATACCTTGTGGCATTAAGAGCGGCCAAACATCGACATTGTGCCGCTCTTATTGCATGCGCAGATAACCGCCCTGCCGCCCTGTTCCGGGTGACCCGCTCCCTTCTGTCACAGAAGCCGCGGGAAGCCCCTCTACAGGGCAGGGCAGAGGAATTTGGGAAATATCTGCAGTATAAAATCGCTCAAATCCGGAGGGAATGGGTCCCTTTCAGTGGGCTAGGGGAGACGCCCGAGGCGAGTCTTGAGAAACCACTCTGGGAGGAGTTTGACTCGGTTGCCATCGAGGATTTGGACGGGTTACGTGGGCGTCTGCGACCTACCACATGTTTATTGGACCCGTGTCCCTCCTGGCTTGTACTGGCATCCTGGGAGGTTACACGCGACTGGCTCCTGGGACTAGTGAATGCTTCGTTGGGCGAGGGGTCTCTGCCGGCCGCCTTGAAAGAGGCGGTTGTGAGACCCTTACTCAAGAAGCCTTCCCTGGATCCAACGGAGCTAGCCAATTATCGTCCTGTCTCCAACCTTCCCTTATTAGCGAAGGTTTTAGAGAGTGTGGTGGCCCAACAGTTCCCACGTCACCTGGAGGATAATGATTATCTAGACCCGCGCCAGTCCGGCTTCCGACCCGGGCACAGCACGGAGACGGCCTTGGTCGCGTTGGTTGATGATCTCTGGAGGGCCAGAGATAGGGGTTGTTCCTCTATCCTGGTCCTATTAGATCTCTCAGCGGCTTTTGATACCATCGACCATGGTATCCTGTTGCACCGGCTGGAGGGGTTGGGGGTTAGGGGCACCGTTTTACGGTGGTTCGGCTCCTACCTCTCCGGCCAGACGCAATGTGTGTTGGCAGGGGAGCAGAGATCGACCCTGAGCCCCCTCACTTGTGGGGTGCCACAGGGGTCGGTCCTCTCGCCTCTCCTGTTCAACACATATATGAAGCCGCTGGGCGAGATCATCCGTGGTTTTGGGGTGGGATATCATCTGTACGCTGATGATACTCAGCTGTACATTTCCACACCGAACCACCCCAACGAGGCCATCGAAAAGATGTCCCGGTGTCTGGAAGCCGTAAGGGGCTGGATGGATGACAACAGACTCAAACTCAACCCCTCCAAGACGGAGTGGCTGTGGCTTCCGGCCCCCCGGTTCAACCAGTTGCTTCCATCTCTGGCCATCGGGAGCGAGCAACTGGCCCCCATGGAGCGGGCGCGCAATTTGGGCGTCCTCCTGGATACCCAGCTGTCCATGGATGACCATGTAACAGCCGTGGCAAGGGGGGGGTTCCACCAGATCCGCCTGGTGCGCCAATTGCACCCCCTATTGGACCGGGATGCCTTACGCACAGTCACCCATGCGCTGGTGACGTCTCGCCTGGACTACTGCAATGCTCTCTACATGGGGCTTCCCTTGAGATGCACTCAAAGACTACAGTTGGTCCAGAATGCGGCCGCACGGGTGATTATGGGGAGTACTAGATACTCCCATGTAACACCTCTCCTGCGTGAGCTGCACTGGTTTCCTGTGGTCTATCGGGTGCGTTTCAAGGTTTTGATTACGATCTTCAAAGCGCTCCATGGCACAGGACCTAGCTACCTGCGGGATCGCATCCTGCCCCATACATCCCTATGACCAATCCGCTCGCACAGAGAAGGACTTCTCCGGGTGCCGTCCACTAAACAGTGTCAGAGGGCGACACTCAGGAGTAGGGCCTTCTCTGTGATGGGCCCAGCCCTTTGGAATGACCTCCCCCTCGACATTAGGATTACCACCGATCTCCGCTCCTTCCGTGTAAAGCTCAAGACCCACCTTTTTCAATTATCTGGCCTGGCTCAACCATAGTTCCATCCTACTCCTCCTGACAGTCTTTTTAAATTCATAATTTTAAACTGGGGTATTTTAATTGCTAATTTTATTATTATTATTGTATGTATTTTATGACTGTTACCTCCTCCGTGTATGTGTATGTGTATATGTATTTATATATGTGCTTTTATTGTACACCGCCCCGAGTCCCTTGTGGAGAGGGAGCGGCTAACAAGTCGAATAAACTTAAACTTAACTTAAACTTATTCGCTGATCTGAGCTTTCCCTGAGGAGTTAGACCAAAGCTAATATCAGAATTGGCAAAAGAGCCCAATTCAGCCAGAAACGTAACTTTTGACCCAGAGCTCAGTTTCGAACCACATCCATATGTTAGTGGTGTCCTGATTCGGGGAAGCTAAAAAACCACTCCATTCGCTGATCTGAGCTTTCCCTGAGGAGTTAGAACAAAGCTAATATCAGAATTGGCAAAAGAGCCCAATTCAGCCAGAAATGTAACTTTTGACCCAGAGCTCACTTTCGAACCACATCCAAATATTAGTGGTGGCCTGAGTCTGGGAAGCTAAAGAACCACTCCATTCGCTGATCTGAGCTTTTCCTGAGGAGTTAGACCAAAGCTAATATCAGAATTGGCAAAAGAGCCCAATTCAGCCAGAAACGTAACTTTTGACCCAGAGCTCACTTTCGAACCACATCCATATGTTAGTGGTGTCCTGAGTCGGGGAAGCTAAAAAACCACTCCATTCGCTGATCTGAGCTTTCCCTGAGGAGATAGACCAAAGCAAATATCAGAATTGGCAAAAGAGCCCAATTCAGCCAGAAACGTAACTTTTGACCCAGAGCTCAGTTTCGAACCACATCCATATGTTAGTGGTGTCCTGAGTCGGGGAAGCTAAAAAACCACTCCATTCGCTGATCTGAGCTTTCCCTGAGGAGTTAGACCAAAGCTAATATCAGAATTGGCAAAAGAGCCCAATTCAGCCAGAAACGTAACTTTTTTTTAAATAAATGTTTATTTATTTTTCTTTAAAAAAGACAAGACAACACATACAGCACAAGAGCAGGGAAGTAAAAAAAGAAAAACACACATTTTCATCAAGCTTGTCGTTTGGTTACAAGTTTTTGTGTGGTGGTTTTTACAATTAAGGATACGGTCACTAATTATCCATTAAACATAGTTAAATATTTCATTGAGCATTGCATGTTCAAGTTACCATTAGTATTCTTTCTTTTGTGACAACCCTTGTTTCTTTACCTCTATAATTATGTACTAGGTAACAATAAGTCTTTATAAAATTATATCACCATTCTCTCAAAGATAAAAATAAAGATTAAGTCAAAGAAAAAAAGAAACTCATTACTTCACATAAGACATTTCTACTTTCCATTAGCCTTAGAATTTCCAATCATCCTCAACTCCAAATTTAATTTTCCATTATTATTTGTCAATCCATGTAGTCATTAAATATTTCAGTCTATATTTATATCCATTGTTCATTACATCATCATTATTCCATTTTATATTATGAGATTGTCAGCAGCCACAATCATACCTAACAATTTAAATCATCTCACTCTTATACATTAAATACATTATTATTCTTATCTCGTATGAGTAAATAGTCTGTTTCATAATAAAAGCTTAATATGTATAGAAAGAGAAAGAAAAAAAAAAGAGAGATTTTTTTTCAAAACATTAAGTATAACTTTCTATTATTATTACATATGAGATAGGGTAAAGAAAAAAAAGATTCATTTCCAAAAAAAATTATCCAACCATTGATAAAACAAGTCCCATACTTTATAAAATTGCTCATCCTCTAATTCTCTGATTTCAAATGTAAGTTTATTCATTTCAGCACAGTCCATTATCTTCCGAACAATTTCTTCCTCTGTTGATACTTTCTCATTTTTCCAGTATTTAGCAAATACAATTCTAGCAGCTGTTAACACATTTATGATCAAATATTTCAAGTCTTTATTATATATTTCTGGTATTATTCCCAATAAAAAAAGTTCTGGTTTCAAGTCTATATGTTTATGTATCATTTTCTCCAACCACATGTGTATTTTAGTCCAGTATCTTTTAGCTTCAGGACAAGTCCACCACATGTGGTAGAATGTGCCCGGCGTATGTTGACATTTCCAGCATTTTTCAGACTTATTCTTCGACATTCAAGCTATTCTCGATGGGGATAAATGCCACCTATAAAACATCTTATACAATTTTTCTTTATATGCAGTTGACATTGTCATTTTATAATTTTGAGTCCACAATTTTTGCCATTTTTCTAAGTCAATCCCATGTTCAAAGTTTTTCCCCCAAGCTAACATAGTTCCTTTCACTTGTTCTTCATATAATTTCACCTCTAATAGATAGGCATAAAATTTTTGAATTACTTTTTCATCATTACCTGTTAAGATTTTATCTAATTCGGTCGGTTTACCATAAAAGCCCTCATTTTTTCGATCTTCATTGTATCTAGAATGTATTTGCACATATGTATACCAATTGAGTTCAATACCTTCTTGTTTCAATTCTTGTATAGATTTAAGTTCACCCTCTGCATTCAATAATTCAGCATATCTAACTGCTCCTTCCCTTTTAAATACTATTGGATATGAAAAGGCTTCAATAGTTGATATCCAGACTGGAATTTTCAAGTAGTGCAACCTCTTAACCTTCTCCCAATTTAATAACAGAGCCTCTCTTATAAAATGGTCTCTAAAATAACCATACTCTTTAGTTCCTTTATACCATAAGTATGCATGCCACCCCAACAGCAGGTCATGACCTTCTAGATTCAAAAGCCTATCATTTCTTAACATTATCCATTCCTTAATCCACATCAAACTAGCTGCCTGATAGTATAACTCCCAATCGGGTAGGCCACACCCTCCCCTTGATTTGGAATCTTCTAACAATTTACGTTTTATTCTTGCTTTTTTCCCTTGCCATATAAATTTCAGCACCATTTTATTTAATTCTTCAAAATAGCCTTTCCCCAACTTAATTGGAATAGTCTGGAACAAATATAACAGTCTAGGTAAGATATTCATTTTAATTGTTGCGATTCTACCAATCATTGATAATTGAAGGTTCTCCCATTTCGCCAAGTCTGTTGCAATTTATTGCTTCAATTTAAGATAATTATCTTCTTTGAGGGTGCTGCATTTGGCTGTTAGGTGAATCCCCAAATATTTAACTTTATTTGTGATTTGCATTTCCAAATTTTCCGCCAATTCTTCTTTTTGTTTTCGGGATATATTTTTTGTCAAAATCTTTGTTTTGTCTTTGTTTATTTTTAAACCTGCAACTTTTCCATATGCCTCAATTTCTCCTATCAGTTTAGGTGCAAATTGAAATGGCTCCTCAAGAATGAAGACTAAATCGTCAGCAAATGCTTGCAACTTGTATTCTTCCTTTTTAATGGTCATTCCCTTTATTTCTTCCTCTTCTCTAATCTTTCTATTTAGTACTTCTAATGTTAAAACAAAAAGCAGTGGTGACAGTGGGCAGCCTTGTCTCGTACCTCTTTTAATTTCAATTGGATCCGTCAGTTCTCCATTTATCATTATCTTGGCTGTTTGCTTGTGATATATCGTTTGTATGGCTTGAATAAAGTTCTTACCAAAGTTCATTTGTTCCATTTGTTGAATCATAAATATCCAATTCACATTATCAAAGGCTTTCTGCGCATCCAAGAAGATCAAAGCCATTTGCTTCCCAGAGTGGGCCTCATAATATTCTAAGGTATCTAGAATTGTCCTTATATTGTCTCTAATTTGCCTCTTTGGTAAAAAACCATTTTGGTCCGGATGGATAAACCCATTTAAGTATTTTTTCAGTCTCTCTGCCAGTATGGAGGCAAATAGTTTATAGTCTGAGTTCAACAAGGAAATAGGTCTATAGTTCTTAATTTGCGTATGGTCTGCCTCCTCTTTGGGTAGCAATGTAATATATGCCTCCAACCATGAATTAGGTATTTTGCTTTCAATCATTACTTCATTCATGACTTCTAGTAATGGAACGGCCAAGGATTTTTCTAGTGTTCTATAGAATTCCACAGGAAGGCCATCCGGTCCCGGGGCCTTCCCATTATTTTGTCTTTTAAGGGCCTCAGTTAGTTCCATCATTGTTATTTTATCTTCAAGTATAGTTCTAGTATCATTTGGTATTTGGGGGAGTTTGGCATTTTGTAAATATTGTTTCACTTCTTTCTCTTTTATGTTCTCTTGTTCATACAACTTGGCATAGTAATCTTGAATAATTTTCTTTTTTTCCATATTTCCATAGTGCAATTGTCCTTGTTCATCTCTTAGTTGTAATATTTTCTTGGTCTCTCTTTCTTTTCTCAGTTTATATGCCAGCCATCTGCCTGGTTTATTTGCATTTTCAAAATAGTTCTGTTTGGCGCCTCTGATTTTTTGGGCCAGGTCCTCCTTTTCCAGTAGGTCCAGTTTGTGTTTTATTGTGTCCATCTTTATTTTAATCTCTTTCTTTTGTGGAAATTTCTGTAGTTCTTTTTCCAGTGTGCTGTAATCTTTTTCTAGATCCTTAGACACTTGTCTTTTCTTTAAGTTTCTCTTTCTTGTATAGTCTATTATCAAACCTCTAGAAAAGGTCTTCATTGTGTCCAAGAGATTCTGTAAGGACGTGTCTTCTTTTTCGTTTTCTTTAAAGAAAAAAGTCAATTCTTTTTCCATTTTCTTTACAAATTCTTTCTCTTTCAATATCCTATTATCTAGTGTCCATCTAGATCTTCTTCTTTGTTGTCTCCAACCTATTGCCATTGGATTGTGATCTGCCCAGGTGTTTGACTCAATCTCCACGTCTAGTGCGCTGCTGGATATGCCCGTTGAAGCCCAAATCATGTCAATTCTAGAGAGCGATGAGTGTCTATTTGAATAAAAGGTGTATTGTTTTTTAATGGGGTTCCTTTCTCTCCAAACATCCTTTAGATTTACTTCATCCATCATCCTGAAGAAGGACTTTGGGAGTGTTTTTCTATTTTGTTTTGTTGTTTTGTGGGTTTTATAGTCCAGTTTCTGGTCTACAATACCATTGAAGTCTCCCATCAGGCAAATGTCAACATAGTCTAGATCAGAAATTTTCTTGTGGATTTTTTTATAAAAGTCATCTTGTTTTTCATTAGGGGCGTAAATTCCAATTAGCAGTATTTTCCTAGCATTGTCCATTATTTCCACCATTAAAATTCTTCCATCTTCGTCTGTATAGATTTGTTTCGCAGGGATTTTATCTTTAATGTAGAAGGTCACACCTCTTTGTTTACAATCCGCTAACGAAGTAAAATTTTTCCCCAGCTTTGGTTGTACTAATAAATGACTATTACTTTGCTGAATATGTACTTCTTGTAAGCAAATTATATCTAATTTTAATTTTCCTAATTTGTGGCATATTTTCTTTCGTTTACATGGCGAATTAAATCCATTTATATTAATTGAGAGTAATTTTATTCCTTCCATCCTTATGTTTTATATATAGGATTTATAGCTCTAGTTGATCTTGGTTCTCGTTGTGCTCTGATCTCTACACCCCCAACAGCACCTTCTTCAATGTCAATTCCACCTACAGCACCCTCTGTCCTCTCAATTTCGGTTATGGGTAGATCCAGCAGTTGCACCGGTGGCTCTTCATTTCCAGGCTTCTCTGCCTTTCCTCTCAAATGTTCTGTGTAGAAAGCTTCTGCCTTCTCAATTGTATCAATTCTGTATCTCTGTCCTTTCCATACAAACATGAGGCCTTCCGGAATCAACCATCTATAGTTAACTCCTATTTTATGTAAAACTGTAGTCAAAAATTGGTATTTTCTTCTTTTCTCTCTCACCTGTCTTGGTATTTGCTTTAGAATTGCAATCTCCTTGCCTCTGTATTCCAGTTTTTTATCTCTTGTGTTTTGCAGGATTTGTAGTTTTAGTGCTTTTTTCGTAAATCTTACATGGACCTCCCTTGGGAGGGAGTTCCTCGTTGCATATCTTGTATTAACTCGAAATGTCTCATCTATCCCGTCCATTATCTTCTCCTCAGGTATCCCTGATATTTCTATGAGAATTTCAGATATTATTTGTGGCAGATTTTCACCCTTTTCTTCTACTATATTTTGAAACCTCAAAAAATATTCAGAGCGCTCCATCTCCAGTCCAATTATTGCACTGCTTTCTGTTTCCACTTCACTCAATCTGGAATCAAACTCTTCGTCCCTCTTCTCTCTCTGCTTCTCTCTTTCAGCAATTTTTTGCATAACATCTTCTTGTTTTTTGACCCACTGTAACGTAACTTTTGACCCAGAGCTCAGTTTCGAACCACATCCATATGTTAGTGGTGTCCTGATTCGGGGAAGCTAAAAAACCACTCCATTCCCTGATCTGAGCCTTCCCTTACACAAAAGCTAATATCAGAATTGGCAAAAGAGCCCAATTCAACCAGAAACGAAACTTTTGACCCAGAAATCAGTTTCGAACCACATCCATATGTTAGTGGTGTCCTGAGTCGGGGAAGCTAAAAAACCACTCCATTCGCTGATCTGAGCTTTCCCTGAGGAGATAGACCAAAGCATTTATCAGAATTGGCAAAAGAGCCCAATTCAGCCAGAAACGTAACTTTTGACACAGAGCTCAGTTTCGAACCACATCCATATGTTAGTGGTGGCCTGAGTCGGGGAAGCTAAAAAACCACTCCATTCGCTGATCTTTGCTTTCCCTGAGGAGATAGACCAAAGCTTATATCAGAATTGGCAAAAGAGCCCAATTCAGCTAGAAACGTAACTTTTGACCCAGAGCTCAGTTTTGAACCACATCCATTTGTTAGTGGTGTCCTGAGTCGGGGAAGCTAAAAAACCACTCCATTCGCTGATCTTTGCTTTCCCTGAGGTGTTAGACCAAAGCTAATATCAGAATTGGCAAAAGAACCCAATTCAGCCAGAAACGTAACTTTTGACCCAGAGCTCAGTTTTGAACCACATCCATATGTTAGTGGTGTCCTGAGGGGAAGCTAAAAAATCACTCCATTCGCTGATCTGAGCTTTCCCTGAGGAGATAGACCAAAGCTAATATCAGATTTGGCAAAAGAGCCCAATTCAGCCAGAGAGGTAACTTTTGACCCAGAGCTCAGTTTCGAACCACATCCGTATGTTAGTGGTGTCCTGATTCGGGGAAGCTAAAAAACCACTCCATTCGCTGATCTGAGCTTTCCCTGAGGAGTTAGACCAAAGCTAATATCAGAATTGGCAAAAGAGCCCAATTCTGCCAGAAAAGTAACTTTTGACCCAGAGCTCAGTTTCGAACCACATCCAAATGTTAGTGGTGTCCTGATTCGGGCAAACAAAAAAACCACTCCATTCGCTGATCTGAGCTTTCCCTGAGGAGTTAGACCAAAGCTAATATCAGAATTGGCAAAAGAGCCCAATTTTGCCAGAAACGTAACTTTTGACCCAGAGCTCACTTTCGAACCACATCCATATGTTAGTGGTGTCCTGAGTCGGGGAAGCTAAAAAACCACTCTATTCGCTGATCTGAGCTTACCCTTACACAAAAGCTAATATCAGAATTGGCAAAAGAGCCCAATTCAGCCACAAAGGTAACTTGTGACCCAGAGCTCAGTTTCGAACCACATCCATATGTTAGTGGTGTCCTGATTCGGGGAAGCTAAAAAACCACTCCATTCGCTGATCTGAGCTTTCACTGAGGAGATAGACCAAAGCTAATATCAGATTTGGCAAAAGAGCCCAATTCAGCCAGAGAGGTAACTTTTGACCCAGAGCTCAGTTTCGAACCACATCCGTATGTTAGTGGTGTCCTGATTCGGGGAAGCTAAAAAACCACTCCATTTGCTGATCTGAGCTTTCCCTGAGGAGTTACACCAAAGCTTATATCAGAATTGGCAAAAGAGCCCAATTCAGCCAGAAACGTAAGTTTTGACCCAGACCTCAGTTTCGAACCACACCCATATGTTAGTGGTGTCCTGAATCGGGGAAGCTAAAAAACCACTCCATTCGCTGATCTGAGCTTTCCCTGAGGAGTTAGACCAAAGCTAATATCAGAATTGGCAAAAGAGCCCAATTCAGCCAGAAAAGTAACTTTTGACCCAGAGCTCAGTTTCGAACCACATCCATATGTTAGTGGTGTCCTGATTCGGGGAAGCTAAAAAACCACTCCATTCGCTGATCTGAGCTTTCACTGAGGAGATAGACCAAAGCTAATATCAGATTTGGCAAAAGAGCCCAATTCAGCCAGAGAGGTAACTTTTGACCCAGAGCTCAGTTTCGAACCACATCCGTATGTTAGTGGTGTCCTGATTCGGGGAAGCTAAAAAACCACTCCATTCGCTGATCTGAGCTTTCCCTGAGGAGTTAGACCAAAGCTAATATCAGAATTGGCAAAAGAGCCCAATTCAGCCAGAAAAGTAACTTTTGACCCAGAGCTCAGTTTCAAACCACATCCAAATGTTAGTGGTGTCCTGATTCGGGCAAACAAAAAAACCACTCCATTCGCTGATCTGAGCTTTCCCTGAGGAGTTAGACCAAAGCTAATATCAGAATTGGCAAAAGAGCCCAATTTTGCCAGAAACGTAACTTTTGACCCAGAGCTCACTTTCGAACCACATCCATATGTTAGTGGTGTCCTGAGTCGGGGAAGCTAAAAAACCACTCTATTCGCTGATCTGAGCTTACCCTTACACAAAAGCTAATATCAGAATTGGCAAAAGAGCCCAATTCAGCCCCAAAGGTAACTTGTGACCCAGAGCTCAGTTTCGAACCACATCCATATGTTAGTGGTGTCCTGAGTCGGGGAAGCTAAAAAACCACTCTATTCGCTGATCTGAGCTTTCCCTGAGGAGATAGACCAAAGCTTATATCAGAATTGGCAAAAGAGCACAATTCCTCCAGAAATGTAACTTTTGACCCAGAGCTCACTTTCGAATCACATCCATATGTTAGTGGTGTCCTGAGTCGGGGAAGCTAAAAAACCACTCCATTCGCTGATCTGAGCTTTCCCTGAGGAGATAGACCAAAGCTTATATCAGAATTGGCAAAAGAGCCCAATTCATCCAGAAACGTAACTTTTGACCCAGAGATCAGTTTCGAACCACATCCATATGTTAGTGGTGTCCTGAGTCGGGGAAGCTAAAAAACCACTCCATTCGCTGATCTGAGCTTTCCCTTAGGAGATAGACCAAAGCTTATATCAGAATTGGCAAAAGAGCCCAATACAGCCAGAAACGTAACTTTTGACCCAGAGCTCAGTTTCGAACCACATCCATATGTTAGTGGTGTCCTGAGTCGGGGAAGCTAAAAAACCACTCCATTCGCTGATCTGAGCTTTCCCTGAGGAGATCGACCAAAGCTTATATCAGAATTGGCAAAAGAGCCCAATTCAGCCAGAAACGTAACTTTTGACCCAGAGCTCAGTTTCGAACCACATCCATATGTTAGTGGTGTCCTGAGTCGGGGAAGCTAAAAAACCACTCCATTCACTGATCTGAGCTTTCACTGAGGAGTTACACAAAAGCTAATATCAGAATTGGCAAAAGAGCCCAATTCAGCCAGAAAGGTAAATTTTGACCACGAGCTCACTTTCGAACCATATGCATATGTTAGTGATGTCCTGAGTCGGGGAACCTAAAAAACCACTCCATTCGCTGATCTGAGCTTTCACTGAGGAGTTAGACCAAAGCTAATATCAGAATTGGGAAAAGAGCCCAATTCAGCCAGAAACGTAACTTTTGACCCAGAGCTCACTTTCGAACCACATCCATATATTAGTGGTATCCTGATTTGGGGAAGCAAAAAAACCACTCCATTCCCTGATCTGAGCTTTCCCTGAGGAGTTAGACCAAAGCTAATATCAGAATTGGCAAAAGAGCCCAATTCAGCCAGAAACGTAACTTTTGACCCAGAGCTCACTTTCGAATCACATCCATATGTTAGTGGTGTCCTGAGTCGGGGAAGCTAAAAAACCACTCCATTCGCTGATCTGAGCTTTCCCTGAGGAGATAGACCAAAGCTTATATCAGAATTGGCAAAAGAGCCCAATTCATCCAGAAACGTAACTTTTGACCCAGAGATCAGTTACGAACCACATCCATATGTTAGTGGTGTCCTGAGTCGGGGAAGCTAAAAAACCACTCCATTCGCTGATCTGAGCTTTCCCTGAGGAGATAGACCAAAGCTTATATCAGAATTGGCAAAAGAGCCCAATTCAGCCAGAAACGAAAATTTTGACCCAGAGCTCAGTTTCGAACCACATCCATATGTTAGTGGTGTCCTGAGTCGGGAAAGCAAAAAAAACCACTCCATTCGCTGATCTGAGCTTTCACTGAGGAGTTACACAAAAGCTAATATCAGAATTGGCAAAAGAGCCCAATTCAGCCAGAAACGTAACTTTTGACCCAGAGCTCAGTTTCGAACCACATCCATATGTTAGTGGTGTCCTGATTCGGGGAAGCTAAAAAACCACTCCATTCCCTGATCTGAGCTTACCCTTACACAAAAGCTAATATCAGAATTGGCAAAAGAGCCCAATTCAGCCACAAAGGTAACTTGTGACCCAGAGCTCAGTTTCGAACCACATCCATATGTTAGTGGTGTCCTGATTCGGGGAAGCTAAAAAACCACTCCATTCGCTGATCTGAGCTTTCACTGAGGAGATAGACCAAAGCTAATATCAGATTTGGCAAAAGAGCCCAATTCAGCCAGAGAGGTAACTTTTGACCCAGAGCTCAGTTTCGAACCACATCCGTATGTTAGTGGTGTCCTGATTCGGGGAAGCTAAAAAACCACTCCATTCGCTGATCTGAGCTTTCCCTGAGGAGTTACACCAAAGCTTATATCAGAATTGGCAAAAGAGCCCAATTCAGCCAGAAACGTAAGTTTTGACCCAGACCTCAGTTTCGAACCACACCCATATGTTAGTGGTGTCCTGAATCGGGGAAGCTAAAAAACCACTCCATTCGCTGATCTGAGCTTTCCCTGAGGAGTTAGACCAAAGCTAATATCAGAATTGGCAAAAGAGCCCAATTCAGGCAGAAACGTAACTTTTGACCCAGAGCTCACTTTCGAACCACATCCATATGTTAGTGGTGTCCTTATTCGGGGAAGCAAAAAAACCACTCCATTCGCTGATCTGAGCTTTCCCTGAGGAGTTAGACCAAAGCTAATATCAGAATTGGCAAAAGAGCCCAATTCAGCCAGAAACGTAACTTTTGACCCAGAGATCAGTTTCGAACCACATCCATATGTTAGTGGTGTCCTTATTCGGGGAAGCTAAAAAACCACTCCATTCGCTGATCTGAGCTTTCCCTGAGGAGATAGACCAAAGCTTATAAGAATTGGCAAAAGAGCACAATTCATCCAGAAACGTAACTTTTGACCCAGAGCTCACTTTCGAACCACATCCATATGTTAGTGGTGTCCTGATTCGGGGAAGCAAAAAAACCACTCCATTCGCTGAACTGAGCTATCCCTGAGGAGTTAGACCAAAGCTTATATCAGAATTGGCAAAAGATCCCAATTCAGCCAGAAAGGTAACTTTTGACCCAGAGCTCAGTTTCGAACCACATTCATATGTTAGTGGTGTCCTGAGTCGGGGAAGCTAAAAAACCACTCCATTCGCTGATCTGAGCTTTCCCTGAGGAGATAGACCAAAGCCTATATCAGAATTGGCAAAAGAGCCAAATTCAGCCAGAAAGGTAACTTTTGACCCAGAGCTCACTTTCGAACCACATCCATCTGTTAGTAGTGTCCTGAGTCGGGGAAGCTAAAAAACCACTCCATTCGCTGATCTGAGCTTTCCCTGAGGAGTTAGACCAAAGCTAATATCAGAATTGGCAAAAGAGCCCAATTTTGCCAGAAAAGTAACTTTTGACCCAGAGCTCAGTTTCGAACCACATCCAAATGTTAGTGGTGTCCTGATTCGGGCAAACAAAAAAACCACTCCATTCGCTGATCTGAGCTTTCCCTGAGGAGTTAGACCAAAGCTAATATCAGAATTGGCAAAAGAGCCCAATTTTGCCAGAAACGTAACTTTTGACCCAGAGCTCACTTTCGAACCACATCCATATGTTAGTGGTGTCCTGATTCGGGCAAACAAAAAAACCACTCCATTCGCTGATCTGAGCTTTCCCTGAGGAGTTAGACCAAAGCTAATATCAGAATTGGCAAAAGAGCCAAATTCAGCCAGAAAGGTAACTTTTGACCCAGAGCTCACTTTCGAACCACATCCATCTGTTAGTAGTGTCCTGAGTCGGGGAAGCTAAAAAACCACTCCATTCGCTGATCTGAGCTTTCCCTGAGGAGTTAGACCAAAGCTAATATCAGAATTGGCAAAAGAGCCCAATTTTGCCAGAAAAGTAACTTTTGACCCAGAGCTCAGTTTCGAACCACATCCAAATGTTAGTGGTGTCCTGATTCGGGCAAACAAAAAAACCACTCCATTCGCTGATCTGAGCTTTCCCTGAGGAGTTAGACCAAAGCTAATATCAGAATTGGCAAAAGAGCCCAATTTTGCCAGAAACGTAACTTTTGACCCAGAGCTCACTTTCGAACCACATCCATATGTTAGTGGTGTCCTGAGTCGGGGAAGCTAAAAAACCACTCTATTCGCTGATCTGAGCTTTCCCTGAGGAGATAGACCAAAGCTTATATCAGAATTGGCAAAAGAGCACAATTCCTCCAGAAATGTAACTTTTGACCCAGAGCTCACTTTCGAATCACATCCATATGTTAGTGGTGTCCTGAGTCGGGGAAGCTAAAAAACCACTCCATTCGCTGATCTGAGCTTTCCCTGAGGAGATAGACCAAAGCTTATATCAGAATTGGCAAAAGAGCCCAATTCATCCAGAAACGTAACTTTTGACCCAGAGATCAGTTTCGAACCACATCCATATGTTAGTGGTGTCCTGAGTCGGGGAAGCTAAAAAACCACTCCATTCGCTGATCTGAGCTTTCCCTTAGGAGATAGACCAAAGCTTATATCAGAATTGGCAAAAGAGCCCAATACAGCCAGAAACGTAACTTTTGACCCAGAGCTCAGTTTCGAACCACATCCATATGTTAGTGGTGTCCTGAGTCGGGGAAGCTAAAAAACCACTCCATTCGCTGATCTGAGCTTTCCCTGAGGAGATCGACCAAAGCTTATATCAGAATTGGCAAAAGAGCCCAATTCAGCCAGAAACGTAACTTTTGACCCAGAGCTCAGTTTCGAACCACATCCATATGTTAGTGGTGTCCTGAGTCGGGGAAGCAAAAAAACCACTCCATTCGCTGATCTGAGCTTTCACTGAGGAGTTACACAAAAGCTAATATCAGAATTGGCAAAAGAGCCCAATTCAGCCAGAAAGGTAAATTTTGACCACGAGCTCACTTTCGAACCATATGCATATGTTAGTGATGTCCTGAGTCGGGGAACCTAAAAAACCACTCCATTCGCTGATCTGAGCTTTCACTGAGGAGTTAGACCAAAGCTAATATCAGAATTGGGAAAAGAGCCCAATTCAGCCAGAAACGTAACTTTTGACCCAGAGCTCACTTTCGAACCACATCCATATATTAGTGGTATCCTGATTTGGGGAAGCAAAAAAACCACTCCATTCCCTGATCTGAGCTTTCCCTGAGGAGTTAGACCAAAGCTAATATCAGAATTGGCAAAAGAGCCCAATTCAGCCAGAAACGTAACTTTTGACCCAGAGCTCACTTTCGAATCACATCCATATGTTAGTGGTGTCCTGAGTCGGGGAAGCTAAAAAACCACTCCATTCGCTGATCTGAGCTTTCCCTGAGGAGATAGACCAAAGCTTATATCAGAATTGGCAAAAGAGCCCAATTCATCCAGAAACGTAACTTTTGACCCAGAGATCAGTTACGAACCACATCCATATGTTAGTGGTGTCCTGAGTCGGGGAAGCTAAAAAACCACTCCATTCGCTGATCTGAGCTTTCCCTGAGGAGATAGACCAAAGCTTATATCAGAATTGGCAAAAGAGCCCAATTCAGCCAGAAACGAAAATTTTGACCCAGAGCTCAGTTTCGAACCACATCCATATGTTAGTGGTGTCCTGAGTCGGGAAAGCAAAAAAAACCACTCCATTCGCTGATCTGAGCTTTCACTGAGGAGTTACACAAAAGCTAATATCAGAATTGGCAAAAGAGCCCAATTCAGCCAGAAACGTAACTTTTGACCCAGAGCTCAGTTTCGAACCACATCCATATGTTAGTGGTGTCCTGATTCGGGGAAGCTAAAAAACCACTCCATTCCCTGATCTGAGGTTTCCCTTACACAAAAGCTAATATCAGAATTGGCAAAAGAGCCCAATTCAGCCACAAAGGTAACTTGTGACCCAGAGCTCAGTTTCGAACCACATCCATATGTTAGTGGTGTCCTGATTCGGGGAAGCTAAAAAACCACTCCATTCGCTGATCTGAGCTTTCACTGAGGAGATAGACCAAAGCTAATATCAGATTTGGCAAAAGAGCCCAATTCAGCCAGAGAGGTAACTTTTGATCCAGAGCTGAGTTTCGAACCACATCCGTATGTTAGTGGTGTCCTGATTCGGGGAAGCTAAAAAACCACTCCATTCGCTGATCTGAGCTTTCCCTGAGGAGTTAGACCAAAGCTAATATCAGAATTGGCAAAAGAGCCCAATTCAGCCAGAAAAGTAACTTTTGACCCAGAGCTCAGTTTCGAACCACATCCAAATGTTAGTGGTGTCCTGATTCGGGCAAACAAAAAAACCACTCCATTCGCTGATCTGAGCTTTCCCTGAGGAGTTAGACCAAAGCTAATATCAGAATTGGCAAAAGAGCCCAATTTTGCCAGAAACGTAACTTTTGACCCAGAGCTCACTTTCGAACCACATCCATATGTTAGTGGTGTCCTGAGTCGGGGAAGCTAAAAAACCACTCTATTCGCTGATCTGAGCTTTCCCTGAGGAGATAGACCAAAGCTTATATCAGAATTGGCAAAAGAGCACAATTCCTCCAGAAATGTAACTTTTGACCCAGAGCTCACTTTCGAATCACATCCATATGTTAGTGGTGTCCTGAGTCGGGGAAGCTAAAAAACCACTCCATTCGCTGATCTGAGCTTTCCCTGAGGAGATAGACCAAAGCTTATATCAGAATTGGCAAAAGAGCCCAATTCATCCAGAAACGTAACTTTTGACCCAGAGATCAGTTTCGAACCACATCCATATGTTAGTGGTGTCCTGAGTCGGGGAAGCTAAAAAACCACTCCATTCGCTGATCTGAGCTTTCCCTTAGGAGAGAGACCAAAGCTTATATCAGAATTGGCAAAAGAGCCCAATTCAGCCAGAAACGTAACTTTTGACCCAGAGCTCAGTTTCGAACCACATCCATATGTTAGTGGTGTCCTGAGTCGGGGAAGCTAAAAAACCACTCCATTCGCTGATCTGAGCTTTCCCTGAGGAGATCGACCAAAGCTTATATCAGAATTGGCAAAAGAGCCCAGTTCAGCCAGAAACGTAACTTTTGACCCAGAGCTCAGTTTCGAACCACATCCATATGTTAGTGGTGTCCTGAGTCGGGGAAGCAAAAGAACCACTCCATTCGCTGATCTGAGCTTTCACTGAGGAGTTACACAAAAGCTAATATCAGAATTGGCAAAAGAGCCCAATTCAGCCAGAAAGGTAACTTTTGACCACGAGCTCACTTTCGAACCATATGCATATGTTAGTGATGTCCTGAGTCGGGGAACCTAAAAAACCACTCCATTCGCTGATCTGAGCTTTCACTGAGGAGTTAGACCAAAGCTAATATCAGAATTGGCAAAAGAGCCCAATTCAGCCAGAAACGTAACTTTTGACCCAGAGCTCACTTTCGAACCACATCCATATATTAGTGGTATCCTGATTTGGGGAAGCAAAAAAACCACTCCATTCGCTGATCTGAGCTTTCCCTGAGGAGTTAGACCAAAGCTAATATCAGAATTGGCAAAAGAGCCCAATTCAGCCAGAAACGTAACTTTTGACCCAGAGCTCACTTTCGAATCACATCCATATGTTAGTGGTGTCCTGAGTCGGGGAAGCTAAAAAACCACTCCATTCGCTGATCTGAGCTTTCCCTGAGGAGATAGACCAAAGCTTATATCAGAATTGGCAAAAGAGCCCAATTCATCCAGAAACGTAACTTTTGACCCAGAGATCAGTTACGAACCACATCCATATGTTAGTGGTGTCCTGAGTCGGGGAAGCTAAAAACCACTCCATTCGCTGATCTGAGCTTTCCCTGAGGAGATAGACCAAAGCTTATATCAGAATTGGCAAAAGAGCCCAATTCAGCCAGAAACGAAAATTTTGACCCAGAGCTCAGTTTCGAACCACATCCATATGTTAGTGGTGTCCTGAGTCGGGGAAGCTAAAAAACCACTCCATTCGCTGATCTGAGCTTTCCCTGAGGAGATCGACCAAAGCTTATATCAGAATTGGCAAAAGAGCCCAATTCAGCCAGAAACGTAACTTTTGACCCAGAGCTCAGTTTCGAACCACATCCATATGTTAGTGGTGTCCTGAGTCGGGAAAGCAAAAAAACCACTCCATTCGCTGATCTGAGCTTTCACTGAGGAGTTACACAAAAGCTAATATCAGAATTGGCAAAAGAGCCCAATTCAGCCAGAAAGGTAACTTTTGACCCCGAGCTCACTTTCGAACCACATCCATATGTTAGTGGTGTCCTTATTCGGGGAAGCAAAAAAACCACTCCATTCGCTGATCTGAGCTTTCCCTGAGGAGATAGACCAAAGCTTATATCAGAATTGGCAAAAGAGCCCAATTCAGCCAGAAACGAAAATTTTGACCCAGAGCTCAGTTTCGAACCACATCCATATGTTAGTGGTGTCCTGAGTCGGGGAAGCTAAAAAACCACTCCATTCGCTGATCTGAGCTTTCCCTGAGGAGATCGACCAAAGCTTATATCAGAATTGGCAAAAGAGCCCAATTCAGCCAGAAACGTAACTTTTGACCCAGAGCTCAGTTTCGAACCACATCCATATGTTAGTGGTGTCCTGAGTCGGGGAAGCAAAAAAACCACTCCATTCGCTGATCTGAGCTTTCCCTGAGGAGTTAGACCAAAGCTAATATCAGAATTGGCAAAAGAGCCCAATTCAGCCAGAAACGTAACTTTTGACCCAGAGATCAGTTTCGAACCACATCCATATGTTAGTGGTGTCCTTATTCGGGGAAGCTAAAAAACCACTCCATTCGCTGATCTGAGCTTTCCCTGAGGAGATAGACCAAAGCTTATAAGAATTGGCAAAAGAGCACAATTCATCCAGAAACGTAACTTTTGACCCAGAGCTCACTTTCGAACCACATCCATATGTTAGTGGTGTCCTGATTCGGGGAAGCAAAAAAACCACTCCATTCGCTGAACTGAGCTATCCCTGAGGAGTTAGACCAAAGCTTATATCAGAATTGGCAAAAGATCCCAATTCAGCCAGAAAGGTAACTTTTGACCCAGAGCTCAGTTTCGAACCACATTCATATGTTAGTGGTGTCCTGAGTCGGGGAAGCTAAAAAACCACTCCATTCGCTGATCTGAGCTTTCCCTGAGGAGATAGACCAAAGCCTATATCAGAATTGGCAAAAGAGCCCAATTCATCCAGAAAGGTAACTTTTGACCCAGAGCTCAGTTTCGAACCACATCCATATGTTAGTGGTGTCCTGATTCGGGGAAGCTAAAAAATCACTCCATTCGCTGATCTGAGCTTTCCCTGAGGAGTTAGACCAAAGCTAATATCAGAATTGGCAAAAGAGCCCAATTCAGCCAGAAACGTAACTTTTGACCCAGAGCTCAGTTTCGAACCACATCCATATGTTAGTGGTGTCCGGATTCGGGGAAGCTAAAAAACCACTCCATTCGCTGATCTGAGCTTTCCCTGAGGAGTTAGACCAAAGCTAATATCAGAATTGGCAAAAGAACCCAATTCAGCCAGAAACGTAACTTTTGACCCAGAGCTCAGTTTCGAACCACATCCAAATGTTTGTGGTGTCCTGATTCGGGGAAGCTAAAAAACCACTCCATTCCCTGATCTGAGGTTTCCCTTACACAAAAGCTAATATCAGAATTGGCAAAAGAGCCCAATTCAGCCACAAAGGTAACTTGTGACCCAGAGCTCAGTTTCGAACCACATCCATATGTTAGTGGTGTCCTGATTCGGGGAAGCTAAAAAACCACTCCATTCGCTGATCTGAGCTTTCACTGAGGAGATAGACCAAAGCTAATATCAGATTTGGCAAAAGAGCCCAATTCAGCCAGAGAGGTAACTTTTGACCCAGAGCTCAGTTTCGAACCACATCCGTATGTTAGTGGTGTCCTGATTCGGGGAAGCTAAAAAACCACTCCATTCGCTGATCTGAGCTTTCCCTGAGGAGTTAGACCAAAGCTAATATCAGAATTGGCAAAAGAGCCCAATTCAGCCAGAAAAGTAACTTTTGACCCAGAGCTCAGTTTCGAACCACATCCAAATGTTAGTGGTTTCCTGATTCGGGCAAACAAAAAAACCACTCCATTCGCTGATCTGAGCTTTCCCTGAGGAGTTAGACCAAAGCTAATATCAGAATTGGCAAAAGAGCCCAATTTTGCCAGAGACGTAACTTTTGACCCAGAGCTCACTTTCGAACCACATCCATATGTTAGTGGTGTCCTGAGTCGGGGAAGCTAAAAAACCACTCTATTCGCTGATCTGAGCTTTCCCTGAGGAGATAGACCAAAGCTTATATCACAATTGGCCAAAGAGCACAATTCCTCCAGAAATGTAACTTTTGACCCAGAGCTCACATTCGAATCACATCCATATGTTAGTGGTGTCCTGAGTCGGGGAAGCTAAAAAACCACTCCATTCGCTGATCTGAGCTTTCCCTGAGGAGATAGACCAAAGCTTATATCAGAATTGGCAAAAGAGCCCAATTCATCCAGAAACGTAACTTTTGACCCAGAGATCAGTTTCGAACCACATCCATATGTTAGTGGTGTCCTGAGTCGGGGAAGCTAAAAAACCACTCCATTCGCTGATCTGAGCTTTCCCTTAGGAGATAGACCAAAGCTTATATCAGAATTGGCAAAAGAGCCCAATTCAGCCAGAAACGTAACTTTTGACCCAGAGCTCAGTTTCGAACCACATCCATATGTTAGTGGTGTCCTGAGTCGGGGAAGCTAAAAAACCACTCCATTCACTGATCTGAGCTTTCCCTGAGGAGATCGACCAAAGCTTATATCAGAATTGGCAAAAGAGCCCAATTCAGCCAGAAACGTAACTTTTGACCCAGAGCTCAGTTTCGAACCACATCCATATGTTAGTGGTGTCCTGATTCGGGGAAGCTAAAAAACCACTCCATTCCCTGATCTGAGGTTTCCCTTACACAAAAGCTAATATCAGAATTGGCAAAAGAGCCCAATTCAGCCACAAAGGTAACTTGTGACCCAGAGCTCAGTTTCGAACCACATCCATATGTTAGTGGTGTCCTGATTCGGGGAAGCTAAAAAACCACTCCATTCGCTGATCTGAGCTTTCCCTGAGGAGTTAGAGCAAAGCTAATATCAGAATTGGCAAAAGAGCCCAATTCAGCCAGAAAAGTAACTTTTGACCCAGAGCTCAGTTTCGAACCACATCCAAATGTTAGTGGTGTCCTGATTCGGGCAAACAAAAAAACCACTCCATTCGCTGATCTGAGCTTTCCCTGAGGAGTTAGACCAAAGCTAATATCAGAATTGGCAAAAGAGCCCAATTTTGCCAGAAACGTAACTTTTGACCCAGAGCTCACTTTCGAACCACATCCATATGTTAGTGGTGTCCTGAGTCGGGGAAGCTAAAAAACCACTCTATTCGCTGATCTGAGCTTTCCCTGAGGAGATAGACCAAAGCTTATATCAGAATTGGCAAAAGAGCACAATTCCTCCAGAAATGTAACTTTTGACCCAGAGCTCACTTTCGAATCACATCCATATGTTAGTGGTGTCCTGAGTCGGGGAAGCTAAAAAACCACTCCATTCGCTGATCTGAGCTTTCCCTGAGGAGATAGACCAAAGCTTATATCAGAATTGGCAAAAGAGCCCAATTCATCCAGAAACGTAACTTTTGACCCAGAGATCAGTTTCGAACCACATCCATATGTTAGTGGTGTCCTGAGTCGGGGAAGCTAAAAAACCACTCCATTCGCTGATCTGAGCTTTCCCTTAGGAGAGAGACCAAAGCTTATATCAGAATTGGCAAAAGAGCCCAATTCAGCCAGAAACGTAACTTTTGACCCAGAGCTCAGTTTCGAACCACATCCATATGTTAGTGGTGTCCTGAGTCGGGGAAGCTAAAAAACCACTCCATTCGCTGATCTGAGCTTACCCTGAGGAGATCGACCAAAGCTTATATCAGAATTGGCAAAAGAGCCCAGTTCAGCCAGAAACGTAACTTTTGACCCAGAGCTCAGTTTCGAACCACATCCATATGTTAGTGGTGTCCTGAGTCGGGGAAGCAAAAGAACCACTCCATTCGCTGATCTGAGCTTTCACTGAGGAGTTACACAAAAGCTAATATCAGAATTGGCAAAAGAGCCCAATTCAGCCAGAAAGGTAACTTTTGACCACGAGCTCACTTTCGAACCATATGCATATGTTAGTGATGTCCTGAGTCGGGGAACCTAAAAAACCACTCCATTCGCTGATCTGAGCTTTCACTGAGGAGTTAGACCAAAGCTAATATCAGAATTGGCAAAAGAGCCCAATTCAGCCAGAAACGTAACTTTTGACCCAGAGCTCACTTTCGAACCACATCCATATATTAGTGGTATCCTGATTTGGGGAAGCAAAAAAACCACTCCATTCGCTGATCTGAGCTTTCCCTGAGGAGTTAGACCAAAGCTAATATCAGAATTGGCAAAAGAGCCCAATTCAGCCAGAAACGTAACTTTTGACCCAGAGATCAGTTTCGAACCACATCCATATGTTAGTGGTGTCCTGAGTCGGGGAAGCTAAAAAACCACTCCATTCGCTGATCTGAGCTTTCCCTTAGGAGAGAGACCAAAGCTTATATCAGAATTGGCAAAAGAGCCCAATTCAGCCAGAAACGTAACTTTTGACCCAGAGCTCAGTTTCGAACCACATCCATATGTTAGTGGTGTCCTGAGTCGGGGAAGCTAAAAAACCACTCCATTCGCTGATCTGAGCTTACCCTGAGGAGATCGACCAAAGCTTATATCAGAATTGGCAAAAGAGCCCAGTTCAGCCAGAAACGTAACTTTTGACCCAGAGCTCAGTTTCGAACCACATCCATATGTTAGTGGTGTCCTGAGTCGGGGAAGCAAAAGAACCACTCCATTCGCTGATCTGAGCTTTCCCTGAGGAGATAGACCAAAGCTTATATCAGAATTGGCAAAAGAGCCCAATTCATCCAGAAACGTAACTTTTGACCCAGAGATCAGTTACGAACCACATCCATATGTTAGTGGTGTCCTGAGTCGGGGAAGCTAAAAAACCACTCCATTCGCTGATCTGAGCTTTCCCTGAGGAGATAGACCAAAGCTTATATCAGAATTGGCAAAAGAGCCCAATTCAGCCAGAAACGAAAATTTTGACCCAGAGCTCAGTTTCGAACCACATCCATATGTTAGTGGTGTCCTGAGTCGGGGAAGCTAAAAAACCACTCCATTCGCTGATCTGAGCTTTCCCTGAGGAGATCGACCAAAGCTTATATCAGAATTGGCAAAAGAGCCCAATTCAGCCAGAAACGTAACTTTTCACCCAGAGCTCAGTTTCGAACCACATCCATATGTTAGTGGTGTCCTGAGTCGGGAAAGCAAAAAAACCACTCCATTCGCTGATCTGAACTTTCACTGAGGAGTTACACAAAAGCTAATATCAGAATTGGCAAAAGAGCCCAATTCAGCCAGAAAGGTAACTTTTGACCCCAAGCTCACTTTCGAACCACATCCATATGTTAGTGGTGTCCTGAGTCGGGGAAGCTAAAAAACCACTCCATTCGCTGATCTGAGCTTTCCCTGATGAGTTAGACAAAAGCTAATATCAGAATTGGCAAAAGAGCCCAACTCAGCCAGAGAGGTAACTTTTGACCCAGAGCTCACTTTCGAACCACATCCATATGTTCGTGGTGTCCTGATTCGGGGAAGCAAAAAAACCACTCCATTCGCTGATCTGAGCTTTCCCTGAGGAGTTAGACAAAAGCTAATATCAGAATTGGCAAAAGAGCCCAATTCAGCCAGAAAGGTAACTTTTGACCCAGAGCTCACTTTCGAACCACATCCATCTGTTCGTGGTGTCCTGAGTCGGGGAAGCAAAAAAACCACTCCATTCGCTGATCTCAGCTTTCCCTGAGGAGTTAGACCAAAGATAATATCAGAATTGGCAAAAGAGCCCAATTCAGCCAGAAACGTAACTTTTGACCCAGAGCTCACTTTCGAACCACATCCATATGTTAGTGGTGTCCTTATTCGGGGAAGCAAAAAAACCACTCCATTCGCTGATCTGAGCTTTCCCTGAGGAGTTAGACCAAAGCTAATATCAGAATTGGCAAAAGAGCCCAATTCAGCCAGAAACGTAACTTTTGACCCAGAGCTCACTTTCGAACCACATCCATATGTTAGTGGTGTCCTTATTCGGGGAAGCAAAAAAACCACTCCATTCGCTGATCTGAGCTTTCCCTGAGGAGATAGACCAAAGCTTATATCAGAATTGGCAAAAGAGCCCAATTCAGCCAGAAACGAAAATTTTGACCCAGAGCTCAGTTTCGAACCACATCCATATGTTAGTGGTGTCCTGAGTCGGGGAAGCTAAAAAACCACTCCATTCGCTGATCTGAGCTTTCCCTGAGGAGATCGACCAAAGCTTATATCAGAATTGGCAAAAGAGCCCAATTCAGCCAGAAACGTAACTTTTGACCCAGAGCTCAGTTTCGAACCACATCCATATGTTAGTGGTGTCCTGAGTCGGGAAAGCAAAAAAAACCACTCCATTCGCTGATCTGAGCTTTCACTGAGGAGTTACACAAAAGCTAATATCAGAATTGGCAAAAGAGCCCAATTCAGCCAGAAACGTAACTTTTGACCCAGAGCTCAGTTTCGAACCACATCCAAATGTTTGTGGTGTCCTGATTCGGGGAAGCTAAAAAACCACTCCATTCCCTGATCTGAGCTTACCCTTACACAAAAGCTAATATCAGAATTGGCAAAAGAGCCCAATTCAGCCACAAAGGTAACTTGTGACCCAGAGCTCAGTTTCGAACCACATCCATATGTTAGTGGTGTCCTGATTCGGGGAAGCTAAAAAACCACTCCATTCGCTGATCTGAGCTTTCACTGAGGAAATAGACCAAAGCTAATATCAGATTTGGCAAAAGAGCCCAATTCAGCCAGAGAGGTAAGTTTTGACCCAGAGCTCAGTTTCGAACCACATCCGTATGTTAGTGGTGTCCTGATTCGGGGAAGCTAAAAAACCACTCCATTCGCTGATCTGAGCTTTCCCTGAGGAGTTAGACCAAAGCTAATATCAGAATTGGCAAAAGAGCCCAATTCAGCCAGAAAAGTAACTTTTGACCCAGAGCTCAGTTTCGAACCACATCCAAATGTTAGTGGTGTCCTGATTCGGGCAAACAAAAAAACCACTCCATTCGCTGATCTGAGCTTTCCCTGAGGAGTTAGACCAAAGCTAATATCAGAATTGGCAAAAGAGCCCAATTTTGCCAGAAACGTAACTTTTGACCCAGAGCTCACTTTCGAACCACATCCATATATTAGTGGTATCCTGATTTGGGGAAGCAAAAAAACCACTCCATTCCCTGATCTGAGCTTTCCCTGAGGAGTTAGACCAAAGCTAATATCAGAATTGGCAAAAGAGCCCAATTCAGCCAGAAACGTAACTTTTGACCCAGAGCTCACTTTCGAATCACATCCATATGTTAGTGGTGTCCTGAGTCGGGGAAGCTAAAAAACCACTCCATTCGCTGATCTGAGCTTTCCCTGAGGAGATAGACCAAAGCTTATATCAGAATTGGCAAAAGAGCCCAATTCATCCAGAAACGTAACTTTTGACCCAGAGATCAGTTACGAACCACATCCATATGTTAGTGGTGTCCTGAGTCGGGGAAGCTAAAAAACCACTCCATTCGCTGATCTGAGCTTTCCCTGAGGAGATAGACCAAAGCTTATATCAGAATTGGCAAAAGAGCCCAATTCAGCCAGAAACGAAAATTTTGACCCAGAGCTCAGTTTCGAACCACATCCATATGTTAGTGGTGTCCTGAGTCGGGAAAGCAAAAAAAACCACTCCATTCGCTGATCTGAGCTTTCACTGAGGAGTTACACAAAAGCTAATATCAGAATTGGCAAAAGAGCCCAATTCAGCCAGAAACGTAACTTTTGACCCAGAGCTCAGTTTCGAACCACATCCATATGTTAGTGGTGTCCTGATTCGGGGAAGCTAAAAAACCACTCCATTCCCTGATCTGAGGTTTCCCTTACACAAAAGCTAATATCAGAATTGGCAAAAGAGCCCAATTCAGCCACAAAGGTAACTTGTGACCCAGAGCTCAGTTTCGAACCACATCCATATGTTAGTGGTGTCCTGATTCGGGGAAGCTAAAAAACCACTCCATTCGCTGATCTGAGCTTTCACTGAGGAGATAGACCAAAGCTAATATCAGATTTGGCAAAAGAGCCCAATTCAGCCAGAGAGGTAACTTTTGATCCAGAGCTGAGTTTCGAACCACATCCGTATGTTAGTGGTGTCCTGATTCGGGGAAGCTAAAAAACCACTCCATTCGCTGATCTGAGCTTTCCCTGAGGAGTTAGACCAAAGCTAATATCAGAATTGGCAAAAGAGCCCAATTCAGCCAGAAAAGTAACTTTTGACCCAGAGCTCAGTTTCGAACCACATCCAAATGTTAGTGGTGTCCTGATTCGGGCAAACAAAAAAACCACTCCATTCGCTGATCTGAGCTTTCCCTGAGGAGTTAGACCAAAGCTAATATCAGAATTGGCAAAAGAGCCCAATTTTGCCAGAAACGTAACTTTTGACCCAGAGCTCACTTTCGAACCACATCCATATGTTAGTGGTGTCCTGAGTCGGGGAAGCTAAAAAACCACTCTATTCGCTGATCTGAGCTTTCCCTGAGGAGATAGACCAAAGCTTATATCAGAATTGGCAAAAGAGCACAATTCCTCCAGAAATGTAACTTTTGACCCAGAGCTCACTTTCGAATCACATCCATATGTTAGTGGTGTCCTGAGTCGGGGAAGCTAAAAAACCACTCCATTCGCTGATCTGAGCTTTCCCTGAGGAGATAGACCAAAGCTTATATCAGAATTGGCAAAAGAGCCCAATTCAGCCAGAAACGTAACTTTTGACCCAGAGCTCACTTTCGAATCACATCCATATGTTAGTGGTGTCCTGAGTCGGGGAAGCTAAAAAACCACTCCATTCGCTGATCTGAGCTTTCCCTGAGGAGATAGACCAAAGCTTATATCAGAATTGGCAAAAGAGCCCAATTCATCCAGAAACGTAACTTTTGACCCAGAGATCAGTTACGAACCACATCCATATGTTAGTGGTGTCCTGAGTCGGGGAAGCTAAAAACCACTCCATTCGCTGATCTGAGCTTTCCCTGAGGAGATAGACCAAAGCTTATATCAGAATTGGCAAAAGAGCCCAATTCAGCCAGAAACGAAAATTTTGACCCAGAGCTCAGTTTCGAACCACATCCATATGTTAGTGGTGTCCTGAGTCGGGGAAGCTAAAAAACCACTCCATTCGCTGATCTGAGCTTTCCCTGAGGAGATCGACCAAAGCTTATATCAGAATTGGCAAAAGAGCCCAATTCAGCCAGAAACGTAACTTTTGACCCAGAGCTCAGTTTCGAACCACATCCATATGTTAGTGGTGTCCTGAGTCGGGAAAGCAAAAAAACCACTCCATTCGCTGATCTGAGCTTTCACTGAGGAGTTACACAAAAGCTAATATCAGAATTGGCAAAAGAGCCCAATTCAGCCAGAAAGGTAACTTTTGACCCCGAGCTCACTTTCGAACCACATCCATATGTTAGTGGTGTCCTTATTCGGGGAAGCAAAAAAACCACTCCATTCGCTGATCTGAGCTTTCCCTGAGGAGATAGACCAAAGCTTATATCAGAATTGGCAAAAGAGCCCAATTCAGCCAGAAACGAAAATTTTGACCCAGAGCTCAGTTTCGAACCACATCCATATGTTAGTGGTGTCCTGAGTCGGGGAAGCTAAAAAACCACTCCATTCGCTGATCTGAGCTTTCCCTGAGGAGATCGACCAAAGCTTATATCAGAATTGGCAAAAGAGCCCAATTCAGCCAGAAACGTAACTTTTGACCCAGAGCTCAGTTTCGAACCACATCCATATGTTAGTGGTGTCCTGAGTCGGGGAAGCAAAAAAACCACTCCATTCGCTGATCTGAGCTTTCCCTGAGGAGTTAGACCAAAGCTAATATCAGAATTGGCAAAAGAGCCCAATTCAGCCAGAAACGTAACTTTTGACCCAGAGATCAGTTTCGAACCACATCCATATGTTAGTGGTGTCCTTATTCGGGGAAGCTAAAAAACCACTCCATTCGCTGATCTGAGCTTTCCCTGAGGAGATAGACCAAAGCTTATAAGAATTGGCAAAAGAGCACAATTCATCCAGAAACGTAACTTTTGACCCAGAGCTCACTTTCGAACCACATCCATATGTTAGTGGTGTCCTGATTCGGGGAAGCAAAAAAACCACTCCATTCGCTGAACTGAGCTATCCCTGAGGAGTTAGACCAAAGCTTATATCAGAATTGGCAAAAGATCCCAATTCAGCCAGAAAGGTAACTTTTGACCCAGAGCTCAGTTTCGAACCACATTCATATGTTAGTGGTGTCCTGAGTCGGGGAAGCTAAAAAACCACTCCATTCGCTGATCTGAGCTTTCCCTGAGGAGATAGACCAAAGCCTATATCAGAATTGGCAAAAGAGCCAAATTCAGCCAGAAAGGTAACTTTTGACCCAGAGCTCAGTTTCGAACCACATCCATATGTTAGTGGTGTCCTGATTCGGGGAAGCTAAAAAATCACTCCATTCGCTGATCTGAGCTTTCCCTGAGGAGTTAGACCAAAGCTAATATCAGAATTGGCAAAAGAGCCCAATTCAGCCAGAAACGTAACTTTTGACCCAGAGCTCAGTTTCGAACCACATCCATATGTTAGTGGTGTCCGGATTCGGGGAAGCTAAAAAACCACTCCATTCGCTGATCTGAGCTTTCCCTGAGGAGTTAGACCAAAGCTAATATCAGAATTGGCAAAAGAACCCAATTCAGCCAGAAACGTAACTTTTGACCCAGAGCTCAGTTTCGAACCACATCCAAATGTTTGTAGTGTCCTGATTCGGGGAAGCTAAAAAACCACTCCATTCCCTGATCTGAGGTTTCCCTTACACAAAAGCTAATATCAGAATTGGCAAAAGAGCCCAATTCAGCCACAAAGGTAACTTGTGACCCAGAGCTCAGTTTCGAACCACATCCATATGTTAGTGGTGTCCTGATTCGGGGAAGCTAAAAAACCACTCCATTCGCTGATCTGAGCTTTCACTGAGGAGATAGACCAAAGCTAATATCAGATTTGGCAAAAGAGCCCAATTCAGCCAGAGAGGTAACTTTTGACCCAGAGCTCAGTTTCGAACCACATCCGTATGTTAGTGGTGTCCTGATTCGGGGAAGCTAAAAAACCACTCCATTCGCTGATCTGAGCTTTCCCTGAGGAGTTAGACCAAAGCTAATATCAGAATTGGCAAAAGAGCCCAATTCAGCCAGAAAAGTAACTTTTGACCCAGAGCTCAGTTTCGAACCACATCCAAATGTTAGTGGTTTCCTGATTCGGGCAAACAAAAAAACCACTCCATTCGCTGATCTGAGCTTTCCCTGAGGAGTTAGACCAAAGCTAATATCAGAATTGGCAAAAGAGCCCAATTTTGCCAGAGACGTAACTTTTGACCCAGAGCTCACTTTCGAACCACATCCATATGTTAGTGGTGTCCTGAGTCGGGGAAGCTAAAAAACCACTCTATTCGCTGATCTGAGCTTTCCCTGAGGAGATAGACCAAAGCTTATATCACAATTGGCCAAAGAGCACAATTCCTCCAGAAATGTAACTTTTGACCCAGAGCTCACATTCGAATCACATCCATATGTTAGTGGTGTCCTGAGTCGGGGAAGCTAAAAAACCACTCCATTCGCTGATCTGAGCTTTCCCTGAGGAGATAGACCAAAGCTTATATCAGAATTGGCAAAAGAGCCCAATTCATCCAGAAACGTAACTTTTGACCCAGAGATCAGTTTCGAACCACATCCATATGTTAGTGGTGTCCTGAGTCGGGGAAGCTAAAAAACCACTCCATTCGCTGATCTGAGCTTTCCCTTAGGAGATAGACCAAAGCTTATATCAGAATTGGCAAAAGAGCCCAATTCAGCCAGAAACGTAACTTTTGACCCAGAGCTCAGTTTCGAACCACATCCATATGTTAGTGGTGTCCTGAGTCGGGGAAGCTAAAAAACCACTCCATTCACTGATCTGAGCTTTCCCTGAGGAGATCGACCAAAGCTTATATCAGAATTGGCAAAAGAGCCCAATTCAGCCAGAAACGTAACTTTTGACCCAGAGCTCAGTTTCGAACCACATCCATATGTTAGTGGTGTCCTGAGTCGGGGAAGCAAAAAAACCACTCCATTCGCTGATCTGAGCTTTCACTGAGGAGTTACACAAAAGCTAATATCAGAATTGGCAAAAGAGCCCAATTCAGCCAGAAAGGTAACTTTTGACCACGAGCTCACTTTCGAACCATATGCATATGTTAGTGATGTCCTGAGTCGGGGAACCTAAAAAACCACTCCATTCGCTGATCTGAGCTTTCACTGAGGAGTTAGACCAAAGCTAATATCAGAATTGGCAAAAGAGCCCAATTCAGCCAGAAACGTAACTTTTGACCCAGAGCTCACTTTCGAACCACATCCATATATTAGTGGTATCCTGATTTGGGGAAGCAAAAAAACCACTCCATTCGCTGATCTGAGCTTTCCTTGAGGAGTTAGACCAAAGCTAATATCAGAATTGGCAAAAGAGCCCAATTCAGCCAGAAACGTAACTTTTGACCCAGAGCTCACTTTCGAATCACATCCATATGTTAGTGGTGTCCTGAGTCGGGGAAGCTAAAAAACCACTCCATTCGCTGATCTGAGCTTTCCCTGAGGAGATAGACCAAAGCTTATATCAGAATTGGCAAAAGAGCCCAATTCATCCAGAAACGTAACTTTTGACCCAGAGATCAGTTACGAACCACATCCATATGTTAGTGGTGTCCTGAGTCGGGGAAGCTAAAAAACCACTCCATTCGCTGATCTGAGCTTTCCCTGAGGAGATAGACCAAAGCTTATATCAGAATTGGCAAAAGAGCCCAATTCAGCCAGAAACGAAAATTTTGACCCAGAGCTCAGTTTCGAACCACATCCATATGTTAGTGGTGTCCTGAGTCGGGGAAGCTAAAAAACCACTCCATTCGCTGATCTGAGCTTTCCCTGAGGAGATCGACCAAAGCTTATATCAGAATTGGCAAAAGAGCCCAATTCAGCCAGAAACGTAACTTTTCACCCAGAGCTCAGTTTCGAACCACATCCATATGTTAGTGGTGTCCTGAGTCGGGAAAGCAAAAAAACCACTCCATTCGCTGATCTGAACTTTCACTGAGGAGTTACACAAAAGCTAATATCAGAATTGGCAAAAGAGCCCAATTCAGCCAGAAAGGTAACTTTTGACCCCAAGCTCACTTTCGAACCACATCCATATGTTAGTGGTGTCCTGAGTCGGGGAAGCTAAAAAACCACTCCATTCGCTGATCTGAGCTTTCCCTGATGAGTTAGACAAAAGCTAATATCAGAATTGGCAAAAGAGCCCAACTCAGCCAGAGAGGTAACTTTTGACCCAGAGCTCACTTTCGAACCACATCCATATGTTCGTGGTGTCCTGATTCGGGGAAGCAAAAAAACCACTCCATTCGCTGATCTGAGCTTTCCCTGAGGAGTTAGACAAAAGCTAATATCAGAATTGGCAAAAGAGCCCAATTCAGCCAGAAAGGTAACTTTTGACCCAGAGCTCACTTTCGAACCACATCCATCTGTTCGTGGTGTCCTGAGTCGGGGAAGCAAAAAAACCACTCCATTCGCTGATCTCAGCTTTCCCTGAGGAGTTAGACCAAAGATAATATCAGAATTGGCAAAAGAGCCCAATTCAGCCAGAAACGTAACTTTTGACCCAGAGCTCACTTTCGAACCACATCCATATGTTAGTGGTGTCCTTATTCGGGGAAGCAAAAAAACCACTCCATTCGCTGATCTGAGCTTTCCCTGAGGAGTTAGACCAAAGCTAATATCAGAATTGGCAAAAGAGCCCAATTCAGCCAGAAACGTAACTTTTGACCCAGAGCTCACTTTCGAACCACATCCATATGTTAGTGGTGTCCTTATTCGGGGAAGCAAAAAAACCACTCCATTCGCTGATCTGAGCTTTCCCTGAGGAGATAGACCAAAGCTTATATCAGAATTGGCAAAAGAGCCCAATTCAGCCAGAAACGAAAATTTTGACCCAGAGCTCAGTTTCGAACCACATCCATATGTTAGTGGTGTCCTGAGTCGGGGAAGCTAAAAAACCACTCCATTCGCTGATCTGAGCTTTCCCTGAGGAGATCGACCAAAGCTTATATCAGAATTGGCAAAAGAGCCCAATTCAGCCAGAAACGTAACTTTTGACCCAGAGCTCAGTTTCGAACCACATCCATATGTTAGTGGTGTCCTGAGTCGGGAAAGCAAAAAAAACCACTCCATTCGCTGATCTGAGCTTTCACTGAGGAGTTACACAAAAGCTAATATCAGAATTGGCAAAAGAGCCCAATTCAGCCAGAAACGTAACTTTTGACCCAGAGCTCAGTTTCGAACCACATCCAAATGTTTGTGGTGTCCTGATTCGGGGAAGCTAAAAAACCACTCCATTCCCTGATCTGAGCTTACCCTTACACAAAAGCTAATATCAGAATTGGCAAAAGAGCCCAATTCAGCCACAAAGGTAACTTGTGACCCAGAGCTCAGTTTCGAACCACATCCATATGTTAGTGGTGTCCTGATTCGGGGAAGCTAAAAAACCACTCCATTCGCTGATCTGAGCTTTCACTGAGGAAATAGACCAAAGCTAATATCAGATTTGGCAAAAGAGCCCAATTCAGCCAGAGAGGTAAGTTTTGACCCAGAGCTCAGTTTCGAACCACATCCGTATGTTAGTGGTGTCCTGATTCGGGGAAGCTAAAAAACCACTCCATTCGCTGATCTGAGCTTTCCCTGAGGAGTTAGACCAAAGCTAATATCAGAATTGGCAAAAGAGCCCAATTCAGCCAGAAAAGTAACTTTTGACCCAGAGCTCAGTTTCGAACCACATCCAAATGTTAGTGGTGTCCTGATTCGGGCAAACAAAAAAACCACTCCATTCGCTGATCTGAGCTTTCCCTGAGGAGTTAGACCAAAGCTAATATCAGAATTGGCAAAAGAGCCCAATTTTGCCAGAAACGTAACTTTTGACCCAGAGCTCACTTTCGAACCACATCCATATATTAGTGGTATCCTGATTTGGGGAAGCAAAAAAACCACTCCATTCCCTGATCTGAGCTTTCCCTGAGGAGTTAGACCAAAGCTAATATCAGAATTGGCAAAAGAACCCAATTCAGCCAGAAACGTAACTTTTGACCCAGAGCTCACTTTCGAATCACATCCATATGTTAGTGGTGTCCTGAGTCGGGGAAGCTAAAAAACCACTCCATTCGCTGATCTGAGCTTTCCCTGAGGAGATAGACCAAAGCTTATATCAGAATTGGCAAAAGAGCCCAATTCATCCAGAAACGTAACTTTTGACCCAGAGATCAGTTACGAACCACATCCATATGTTAGTGGTGTCCTGAGTCGGGGAAGCTAAAAAACCACTCCATTCGCTGATCTGAGCTTTCCCTGAGGAGATAGACCAAAGCTTATATCAGAATTGGCAAAAGAGCCCAATTCAGCCAGAAACGAAAATTTTGACCCAGAGCTCAGTTTCGAACCACATCCATATGTTAGTGGTGTCCTGAGTCGGGAAAGCAAAAAAAACCACTCCATTCGCTGATCTGAGCTTTCACTGAGGAGTTACACAAAAGCTAATATCAGAATTGGCAAAAGAGCCCAATTCAGCCAGAAACGTAACTTTTGACCCAGAGCTCAGTTTCGAACCACATCCATATGTTAGTGGTGTCCTGATTCGGGGAAGCTAAAAAACCACTCCATTCCCTGATCTGAGGTTTCCCTTACACAAAAGCTAATATCAGAATTGGCAAAAGAGCCCAATTCAGCCACAAAGGTAACTTGTGACCCAGAGCTCAGTTTCGAACCACATCCATATGTTAGTGGTGTCCTGATTCGGGGAAGCTAAAAAACCACTCCATTCGCTGATCTGAGCTTTCACTGAGGAGATAGACCAAAGCTAATATCAGATTTGGCAAAAGAGCCCAATTCAGCCAGAGAGGTAACTTTTGATCCAGAGCTGAGTTTCGAACCACATCCGTATGTTAGTGGTGTCCTGATTCGGGGAAGCTAAAAAACCACTCCATTCGCTGATCTGAGCTTTCCCTGAGGAGTTAGACCAAAGCTAATATCAGAATTGGCAAAAGAGCCCAATTCAGCCAGAAAAGTAACTTTTGACCCAGAGCTCAGTTTCGAACCACATCCAAATGTTAGTGGTGTCCTGATTCGGGCAAACAAAAAAACCACTCCATTCGCTGATCTGAGCTTTCCCTGAGGAGTTAGACCAAAGCTAATATCAGAATTGGCAAAAGAGCCCAATTTTGCCAGAAACGTAACTTTTGACCCAGAGCTCACTTTCGAACCACATCCATATGTTAGTGGTGTCCTGAGTCGGGGAAGCTAAAAAACCACTCTATTCGCTGATCTGAGCTTTCCCTGAGGAGATAGACCAAAGCTTATATCAGAATTGGCAAAAGAGCACAATTCCTCCAGAAATGTAACTTTTGACCCAGAGCTCACTTTCGAATCACATCCATATGTTAGTGGTGTCCTGAGTCGGGGAAGCTAAAAAACCACTCCATTCGCTGATCTGAGCTTTCCCTGAGGAGATAGACCAAAGCTTATATCAGAATTGGCAAAAGAGCCCAATTCATCCAGAAACGTAACTTTTGACCCAGAGATCAGTTTCGAACCACATCCATATGTTAGTGGTGTCCTGAGTCGGGGAAGCTAAAAAACCACTCCATTCGCTGATCTGAGCTTTCCCTTAGGAGAGAGACCAAAGCTTATATCAGAATTGGCAAAAGAGCCCAATTCAGCCAGAAACGTAACTTTTGACCCAGAGCTCAGTTTCGAACCACATCCATATGTTAGTGGTGTCCTGAGTCGGGGAAGCTAAAAAACCACTCCATTCGCTGATCTGAGCTTTCCCTGAGGAGATCGACCAAAGCTTATATCAGAATTGGCAAAAGAGCCCAGTTCAGCCAGAAACGTAACTTTTGACCCAGAGCTCAGTTTCGAACCACATCCATATGTTAGTGGTGTCCTGAGTCGGGGAAGCAAAAGAACCACTCCATTCGCTGATCTGAGCTTTCACTGAGGAGTTACACAAAAGCTAATATCAGAATTGGCAAAAGAGCCCAATTCAGCCAGAAAGGTAACTTTTGACCACGAGCTCACTTTCGAACCATATGCATATGTTAGTGATGTCCTGAGTCGGGGAACCTAAAAAACCACTCCATTCGCTGATCTGAGCTTTCACTGAGGAGTTAGACCAAAGCTAATATCAGAATTGGCAAAAGAGCCCAATTCAGCCAGAAACGTAACTTTTGACCCAGAGCTCACTTTCGAACCACATCCATATATTAGTGGTATCCTGATTTGGGGAAGCAAAAAAACCACTCCATTCGCTGATCTGAGCTTTCCCTGAGGAGTTAGACCAAAGCTAATATCAGAATTGGCAAAAGAGCCCAATTCAGCCAGAAACGTAACTTTTGACCCAGAGCTCACTTTCGAATCACATCCATATGTTAGTGGTGTCCTGAGTCGGGGAAGCTAAAAAACCACTCCATTCGCTGATCTGAGCTTTCCCTGAGGAGATAGACCAAAGCTTATATCAGAATTGGCAAAAGAGCCCAATTCATCCAGAAACGTAACTTTTGACCCAGAGATCAGTTACGAACCACATCCATATGTTAGTGGTGTCCTGAGTCGGGGAAGCTAAAAACCACTCCATTCGCTGATCTGAGCTTTCCCTGAGGAGATAGACCAAAGCTTATATCAGAATTGGCAAAAGAGCCCAATTCAGCCAGAAACGAAAATTTTGACCCAGAGCTCAGTTTCGAACCACATCCATATGTTAGTGGTGTCCTGAGTCGGGGAAGCTAAAAAACCACTCCATTCGCTGATCTGAGCTTTCCCTGAGGAGATCGACCAAAGCTTATATCAGAATTGGCAAAAGAGCCCAATTCAGCCAGAAACGTAACTTTTGACCCAGAGCTCAGTTTCGAACCACATCCATATGTTAGTGGTGTCCTGAGTCGGGAAAGCAAAAAAACCACTCCATTCGCTGATCTGAGCTTTCACTGAGGAGTTACACAAAAGCTAATATCAGAATTGGCAAAAGAGCCCAATTCAGCCAGAAAGGTAACTTTTGACCCCGAGCTCACTTTCGAACCACATCCATATGTTAGTGGTGTCCTTATTCGGGGAAGCAAAAAAACCACTCCATTCGCTGATCTGAGCTTTCCCTGAGGAGATAGACCAAAGCTTATATCAGAATTGGCAAAAGAGCCCAATTCAGCCAGAAACGAAAATTTTGACCCAGAGCTCAGTTTCGAACCACATCCATATGTTAGTGGTGTCCTGAGTCGGGGAAGCTAAAAAACCACTCCATTCGCTGATCTGAGCTTTCCCTGAGGAGATCGACCAAAGCTTATATCAGAATTGGCAAAAGAGCCCAATTCAGCCAGAAACGTAACTTTTGACCCAGAGCTCAGTTTCGAACCACATCCATATGTTAGTGGTGTCCTGAGTCGGGGAAGCAAAAAAACCACTCCATTCGCTGATCTGAGCTTTCCCTGAGGAGTTAGACCAAAGCTAATATCAGAATTGGCAAAAGAGCCCAATTCAGCCAGAAACGTAACTTTTGACCCAGAGATCAGTTTCGAACCACATCCATATGTTAGTGGTGTCCTTATTCGGGGAAGCTAAAAAACCACTCCATTCGCTGATCTGAGCTTTCCCTGAGGAGATAGACCAAAGCTTATAAGAATTGGCAAAAGAGCACAATTCATCCAGAAACGTAACTTTTGACCCAGAGCTCACTTTCGAACCACATCCATATGTTAGTGGTGTCCTGATTCGGGGAAGCAAAAAAACCACTCCATTCGCTGAACTGAGCTATCCCTGAGGAGTTAGACCAAAGCTTATATCAGAATTGGCAAAAGATCCCAATTCAGCCAGAAAGGTAACTTTTGACCCAGAGCTCAGTTTCGAACCACATTCATATGTTAGTGGTGTCCTGAGTCGGGGAAGCTAAAAAACCACTTCATTCGCTGATCTGAGCTTTCCCTGAGGAGATAGACCAAAGCCTATATCAGAATTGGCAAAAGAGCCAAATTCAGCCAGAAAGGTAACTTTTGACCCAGAGCTCAGTTTCGAACCACATCCATATGTTAGTGGTGTCCTGATTCGGGGAAGCTAAAAAATCACTCCATTCGCTGATCTGAGCTTTCCCTGAGGAGTTAGACCAAAGCTAATATCAGAATTGGCAAAAGAGCCCAATTCAGCCAGAAACGTAACTTTTGACCCAGAGCTCAGTTTCGAACCACATCCATATGTTAGTGGTGTCCGGATTCGGGGAAGCTAAAAAACCACTCCATTCGCTGATCTGAGCTTTCCCTGAGGAGTTAGACCAAAGCTAATATCAGAATTGGCAAAAGAACCCAATTCAGCCAGAAACGTAACTTTTGACCCAGAGCTCAGTTTCGAACCACATCCAAATGTTTGTGGTGTCCTGATTCGGGGAAGCTAAAAAACCACTCCATTCCCTGATCTGAGGTTTCCCTTACACAAAAGCTAATATCAGAATTGGCAAAAGAGCCCAATTCAGCCACAAAGGTAACTTGTGACCCAGAGCTCAGTTTCGAACCACATCCATATGTTAGTGGTGTCCTGATTCGGGGAAGCTAAAAAACCACTCCATTCGCTGATCTGAGCTTTCACTGAGGAGATAGACCAAAGCTAATATCAGATTTGGCAAAAGAGCCCAATTCAGCCAGAGAGGTAACTTTTGACCCAGAGCTCAGTTTCGAACCACATCCGTATGTTAGTGGTGTCCTGATTCGGGGAAGCTAAAAAACCACTCCATTCGCTGATCTGAGCTTTCCCTGAGGAGTTAGACCAAAGCTAATATCAGAATTGGCAAAAGAGCCCAATTCAGCCAGAAAAGTAACTTTTGACCCAGAGCTCAGTTTCGAACCACATCCAAATGTTAGTGGTTTCCTGATTCGGGCAAACAAAAAAACCACTCCATTCGCTGATCTGAGCTTTCCCTGAGGAGTTAGACCAAAGCTAATATCAGAATTGGCAAAAGAGCCCAATTTTGCCAGAGACGTAACTTTTGACCCAGAGCTCACTTTCGAACCACATCCATATGTTAGTGGTGTCCTGAGTCGGGGAAGCTAAAAAACCACTCTATTCGCTGATCTGAGCTTTCCCTGAGGAGATAGACCAAAGCTTATATCACAATTGGCCAAAGAGCACAATTCCTCCAGAAATGTAACTTTTGACCCAGAGCTCACATTCGAATCACATCCATATGTTAGTGGTGTCCTGAGTCGGGGAAGCTAAAAAACCACTCCATTCGCTGATCTGAGCTTTCCCTGAGGAGATAGACCAAAGCTTATATCAGAATTGGCAAAAGAGCCCAATTCATCCAGAAACGTAACTTTTGACCCAGAGATCAGTTTCGAACCACATCCATATGTTAGTGGTGTCCTGAGTCGGGGAAGCTAAAAAACCACTCCATTCGCTGATCTGAGCTTTCCCTTAGGAGATAGACCAAAGCTTATATCAGAATTGGCAAAAGAGCCCAATTCAGCCAGAAACGTAACTTTTGACCCAGAGCTCAGTTTCGAACCACATCCATATGTTAGTGGTGTCCTGAGTCGGGGAAGCTAAAAAACCACTCCATTCACTGATCTGAGCTTTCCCTGAGGAGATCGACCAAAGCTTATATCAGAATTGGCAAAAGAGCCCAATTCAGCCAGAAACGTAACTTTTGACCCAGAGCTCAGTTTCGAACCACATCCATATGTTAGTGGTGTCCTGATTCGGGGAAGCTAAAAAACCACTCCATTCCCTGATCTGAGGTTTCCCTTACACAAAAGCTAATATCAGAATTGGCAAAAGAGCCCAATTCAGCCACAAAGGTAACTTGTGACCCAGAGCTCAGTTTCGAACCACATCCATATGTTAGTGGTGTCCTGATTCGGGGAAGCTAAAAAACCACTCCATTCGCTGATCTGAGCTTTCCCTGAGGAGTTAGAGCAAAGCTAATATCAGAATTGGCAAAAGAGCCCAATTCAGCCAGAAAAGTAACTTTTGACCCAGAGCTCAGTTTCGAACCACATCCAAATGTTAGTGGTGTCCTGATTCGGGCAAACAAAAAAACCACTCCATTCGCTGATCTGAGCTTTCCCTGAGGAGTTAGACCAAAGCTAATATCAGAATTGGCAAAAGAGCCCAATTTTGCCAGAAACGTAACTTTTGACCCAGAGCTCACTTTCGAACCACATCCATATGTTAGTGGTGTCCTGAGTCGGGGAAGCTAAAAAACCACTCTATTCGCTGATCTGAGCTTTCCCTGAGGAGATAGACCAAAGCTTATATCAGAATTGGCAAAAGAGCACAATTCCTCCAGAAATGTAACTTTTGACCCAGAGCTCACTTTCGAATCACATCCATATGTTAGTGGTGTCCTGAGTCGGGGAAGCTAAAAAACCACTCCATTCGCTGATCTGAGCTTTCCCTGAGGAGATAGACCAAAGCTTATATCAGAATTGGCAAAAGAGCCCAATTCATCCAGAAACGTAACTTTTGACCCAGAGATCAGTTTCGAACCACATCCATATGTTAGTGGTGTCCTGAGTCGGGGAAGCTAAAAAACCACTCCATTCGCTGATCTGAGCTTTCCCTTAGGAGAGAGACCAAAGCTTATATCAGAATTGGCAAAAGAGCCCAATTCAGCCAGAAACGTAACTTTTGACCCAGAGCTCAGTTTCGAACCACATCCATATGTTAGTGGTGTCCTGAGTCGGGGAAGCTAAAAAACCACTCCATTCGCTGATCTGAGCTTACCCTGAGGAGATCGACCAAAGCTTATATCAGAATTGGCAAAAGAGCCCAGTTCAGCCAGAAACGTAACTTTTGACCCAGAGCTCAGTTTCGAACCACATCCATATGTTAGTGGTGTCCTGAGTCGGGGAAGCAAAAGAACCACTCCATTCGCTGATCTGAGCTTTCACTGAGGAGTTACACAAAAGCTAATATCAGAATTGGCAAAAGAGCCCAATTCAGCCAGAAAGGTAACTTTTGACCACGAGCTCACTTTCGAACCATATGCATATGTTAGTGATGTCCTGAGTCGGGGAACCTAAAAAACCACTCCATTCGCTGATCTGAGCTTTCACTGAGGAGTTAGACCAAAGCTAATATCAGAATTGGCAAAAGAGCCCAATTCAGCCAGAAACGTAACTTTTGACCCAGAGCTCACTTTCGAACCACATCCATATATTAGTGGTATCCTGATTTGGGGAAGCAAAAAAACCACTCCATTCGCTGATCTGAGCTTTCCCTGAGGAGTTAGACCAAAGCTAATATCAGAATTGGCAAAAGAGCCCAATTCAGCCAGAAACGTAACTTTTGACCCAGAGATCAGTTTCGAACCACATCCATATGTTAGTGGTGTCCTGAGTCGGGGAAGCTAAAAAACCACTCCATTCGCTGATCTGAGCTTTCCCTTAGGAGAGAGACCAAAGCTTATATCAGAATTGGCAAAAGAGCCCAATTCAGCCAGAAACGTAACTTTTGACCCAGAGCTCAGTTTCGAACCACATCCATATGTTAGTGGTGTCCTGAGTCGGGGAAGCTAAAAAACCACTCCATTCGCTGATCTGAGCTTACCCTGAGGAGATCGACCAAAGCTTATATCAGAATTGGCAAAAGAGCCCAGTTCAGCCAGAAACGTAACTTTTGACCCAGAGCTCAGTTTCGAACCACATCCATATGTTAGTGGTGTCCTGAGTCGGGGAAGCAAAAGAACCACTCCATTCGCTGATCTGAGCTTTCACTGAGGAGTTACACAAAAGCTAATATCAGAATTGGCAAAAGAGCCCAATTCAGCCAGAAAGGTAACTTTTGACCACGAGCTCACTTTCGAACCATATGCATATGTTAGTGATGTCCTGAGTCGGGGAACCTAAAAAACCACTCCATTCGCTGATCTGAGCTTTCACTGAGGAGTTAGACCAAAGCTAATATCAGAATTGGCAAAAGAGCCCAATTCAGCCAGAAACGTAACTTTTGACCCAGAGCTCACTTTCGAACCACATCCATATATTAGTGGTATCCTGATTTGGGGAAGCAAAAAAACCACTCCATTCGCTGATCTGAGCTTTCCCTGAGGAGTTAGACCAAAGCTAATATCAGAATTGGCAAAAGAGCCCAATTCAGCCAGAAACGTAACTTTTGACCCAGAGCTCACTTTCGAATCACATCCATATGTTAGTGGTGTCCTGAGTCGGGGAAGCTAAAAAACCACTCCATTCGCTGATCTGAGCTTTCCCTGAGGAGATAGACCAAAGCTTATATCAGAATTGGCAAAAGAGCCCAATTCATCCAGAAACGTAACTTTTGACCCAGAGATCAGTTACGAACCACATCCATATGTTAGTGGTGTCCTGAGTCGGGGAAGCTAAAAACCACTCCATTCGCTGATCTGAGCTTTCCCTGAGGAGATAGACCAAAGCTTATATCAGAATTGGCAAAAGAGCCCAATTCAGCCAGAAACGAAAATTTTGACCCAGAGCTCAGTTTCGAACCACATCCATATGTTAGTGGTGTCCTGAGTCGGGGAAGCTAAAAAACCACTCCATTCGCTGATCTGAGCTTTCCCTGAGGAGATCGACCAAAGCTTATATCAGAATTGGCAAAAGAGCCCAATTCAGCCAGAAACGTAACTTTTGACCCAGAGCTCAGTTTCGAACCACATCCATATGTTAGTGGTGTCCTGAGTCGGGAAAGCAAAAAAACCACTCCATTCGCTGATCTGAGCTTTCACTGAGGAGTTACACAAAAGCTAATATCAGAATTGGCAAAAGAGCCCAATTCAGCCAGAAAGGTAACTTTTGACCCCGAGCTCACTTTCGAACCACATCCATATGTTAGTGGTGTCCTTATTCGGGGAAGCAAAAAAACCACTCCATTCGCTGATCTGAGCTTTCCCTGAGGAGATAGACCAAAGCTTATATCAGAATTGGCAAAAGAGCCCAATTCAGCCAGAAACGAAAATTTTGACCCAGAGCTCAGTTTCGAACCACATCCATATGTTAGTGGTGTCCTGAGTCGGGGAAGCTAAAAAACCACTCCATTCGCTGATCTGAGCTTTCCCTGAGGAGATCGACCAAAGCTTATATCAGAATTGGCAAAAGAGCCCAATTCAGCCAGAAACGTAACTTTTGACCCAGAGCTCAGTTTCGAACCACATCCATATGTTAGTGGTGTCCTGAGTCGGGGAAGCAAAAAAACCACTCCATTCGCTGATCTGAGCTTTCCCTGAGGAGTTAGACCAAAGCTAATATCAGAATTGGCAAAAGAGCCCAATTCAGCCAGAAACGTAACTTTTGACCCAGAGATCAGTTTCGAACCACATCCATATGTTAGTGGTGTCCTTATTCGGGGAAGCTAAAAAACCACTCCATTCGCTGATCTGAGCTTTCCCTGAGGAGATAGACCAAAGCTTATAAGAATTGGCAAAAGAGCACAATTCATCCAGAAACGTAACTTTTGACCCAGAGCTCACTTTCGAACCACATCCATATGTTAGTGGTGTCCTGATTCGGGGAAGCAAAAAAACCACTCCATTCGCTGAACTGAGCTATCCCTGAGGAGTTAGACCAAAGCTTATATCAGAATTGGCAAAAGATCCCAATTCAGCCAGAAAGGTAACTTTTGACCCAGAGCTCAGTTTCGAACCACATTCATATGTTAGTGGTGTCCTGAGTCGGGGAAGCTAAAAAACCACTCCATTCGCTGATCTGAGCTTTCCCTGAGGAGATAGACCAAAGCCTATATCAGAATTGGCAAAAGAGCCAAATTCAGCCAGAAAGGTAACTTTTGACCCAGAGCTCAGTTTCGAACCACATCCATATGTTAGTGGTGTCCTGATTCGGGGAAGCTAAAAAATCACTCCATTCGCTGATCTGAGCTTTCCCTGAGGAGTTAGACCAAAGCTAATATCAGAATTGGCAAAAGAGCCCAATTCAGCCAGAAACGTAACTTTTGACCCAGAGCTCAGTTTCGAACCACATCCATATGTTAGTGGTGTCCGGATTCGGGGAAGCTAAAAAACCACTCCATTCGCTGATCTGAGCTTTCCCTGAGGAGTTAGACCAAAGCTAATATCAGAATTGGCAAAAGAACCCAATTCAGCCAGAAACGTAACTTTTGACCCAGAGCTCAGTTTCGAACCACATCCAAATGTTTGTAGTGTCCTGATTCGGGGAAGCTAAAAAACCACTCCATTCCCTGATCTGAGGTTTCCCTTACACAAAAGCTAATATCAGAATTGGCAAAAGAGCCCAATTCAGCCACAAAGGTAACTTGTGACCCAGAGCTCAGTTTCGAACCACATCCATATGTTAGTGGTGTCCTGATTCGGGGAAGCTAAAAAACCACTCCATTCGCTGATCTGAGCTTTCACTGAGGAGATAGACCAAAGCTAATATCAGATTTGGCAAAAGAGCCCAATTCAGCCAGAGAGGTAACTTTTGACCCAGAGCTCAGTTTCGAACCACATCCGTATGTTAGTGGTGTCCTGATTCGGGGAAGCTAAAAAACCACTCCATTCGCTGATCTGAGCTTTCCCTGAGGAGTTAGACCAAAGCTAATATCAGAATTGGCAAAAGAGCCCAATTCAGCCAGAAAAGTAACTTTTGACCCAGAGCTCAGTTTCGAACCACATCCAAATGTTAGTGGTTTCCTGATTCGGGCAAACAAAAAAACCACTCCATTCGCTGATCTGAGCTTTCCCTGAGGAGTTAGACCAAAGCTAATATCAGAATTGGCAAAAGAGCCCAATTTTGCCAGAGACGTAACTTTTGACCCAGAGCTCACTTTCGAACCACATCCGTATGTTAGTGGTGTCCTGATTCGGGGAAGCTAAAAAACCACTCCATTCGCTGATCTGAGCTTTCCCTGAGGAGTTAGACCAAAGCTAATATCAGAATTGGCAAAAGAGCCCAATTCAGCCAGAAAAGTAACTTTTGACCCAGAGCTCAGTTTCGAACCACATCCAAATGTTAGTGGTTTCCTGATTCGGGCAAACAAAAAAACCACTCCATTCGCTGATCTGAGCTTTCCCTGAGGAGTTAGACCAAAGCTAATATCAGAATTGGCAAAAGAGCCCAATTTTGCCAGAGACGTAACTTTTGACCCAGAGCTCACTTTCGAACCACATCCATATGTTAGTGGTGTCCTGAGTCGGGGAAGCTAAAAAACCACTCTATTCGCTGATCTGAGCTTTCCCTGAGGAGATAGACCAAAGCTTATATCACAATTGGCCAAAGAGCACAATTCCTCCAGAAATGTAACTTTTGACCCAGAGCTCACATTCGAATCACATCCATATGTTAGTGGTGTCCTGAGTCGGGGAAGCTAAAAAACCACTCCATTCGCTGATCTGAGCTTTCCCTGAGGAGATAGACCAAAGCTTATATCAGAATTGGCAAAAGAGCCCAATTCATCCAGAAACGTAACTTTTGACCCAGAGATCAGTTTCGAACCACATCCATATGTTAGTGGTGTCCTGAGTCGGGGAAGCTAAAAAACCACTCCATTCGCTGATCTGAGCTTTCCCTTAGGAGATAGACCAAAGCTTATATCAGAATTGGCAAAAGAGCCCAATTCAGCCAGAAACGTAACTTTTGACCCAGAGCTCAGTTTCGAACCACATCCATATGTTAGTGGTGTCCTGAGTCGGGGAAGCTAAAAAACCACTCCATTCACTGATCTGAGCTTTCCCTGAGGAGATCGACCAAAGCTTATATCAGAATTGGCAAAAGAGCCCAATTCAGCCAGAAACGTAACTTTTGACCCAGAGCTCAGTTTCGAACCACATCCATATGTTAGTGGTGTCCTGAGTCGGGGAAGCAAAAAAACCACTCCATTCGCTGATCTGAGCTTTCACTGAGGAGTTACACAAAAGCTAATATCAGAATTGGCAAAAGAGCCCAATTCAGCCAGAAAGGTAACTTTTGACCACGAGCTCACTTTCGAACCATATGCATATGTTAGTGATGTCCTGAGTCGGGGAACCTAAAAAACCACTCCATTCGCTGATCTGAGCTTTCACTGAGGAGTTAGACCAAAGCTAATATCAGAATTGGCAAAAGAGCCCAATTCAGCCAGAAACGTAACTTTTGACCCAGAGCTCACTTTCGAACCACATCCATATATTAGTGGTATCCTGATTTGGGGAAGCAAAAAAACCACTCCATTCGCTGATCTGAGCTTTCCTTGAGGAGTTAGACCAAAGCTAATATCAGAATTGGCAAAAGAGCCCAATTCAGCCAGAAACGTAACTTTTGACCCAGAGCTCACTTTCGAATCACATCCATATGTTAGTGGTGTCCTGAGTCGGGGAAGCTAAAAAACCACTCCATTCGCTGATCTGAGCTTTCCCTGAGGAGATAGACCAAAGCTTATATCAGAATTGGCAAAAGAGCCCAATTCATCCAGAAACGTAACTTTTGACCCAGAGATCAGTTACGAACCACATCCATATGTTAGTGGTGTCCTGAGTCGGGGAAGCTAAAAAACCACTCCATTCGCTGATCTGAGCTTTCCCTGAGGAGATAGACCAAAGCTTATATCAGAATTGGCAAAAGAGCCCAATTCAGCCAGAAACGAAAATTTTGACCCAGAGCTCAGTTTCGAACCACATCCATATGTTAGTGGTGTCCTGAGTCGGGGAAGCTAAAAAACCACTCCATTCGCTGATCTGAGCTTTCCCTGAGGAGATCGACCAAAGCTTATATCAGAATTGGCAAAAGAGCCCAATTCAGCCAGAAACGTAACTTTTCACCCAGAGCTCAGTTTCGAACCACATCCATATGTTAGTGGTGTCCTGAGTCGGGAAAGCAAAAAAACCACTCCATTCGCTGATCTGAACTTTCACTGAGGAGTTACACAAAAGCTAATATCAGAATTGGCAAAAGAGCCCAATTCAGCCAGAAAGGTAACTTTTGACCCCAAGCTCACTTTCGAACCACATCCATATGTTAGTGGTGTCCTGAGTCGGGGAAGCTAAAAAACCACTCCATTCGCTGATCTGAGCTTTCCCTGATGAGTTAGACAAAAGCTAATATCAGAATTGGCAAAAGAGCCCAACTCAGCCAGAGAGGTAACTTTTGACCCAGAGCTCACTTTCGAACCACATCCATATGTTCGTGGTGTCCTGATTCGGGGAAGCAAAAAAACCACTCCATTCGCTGATCTGAGCTTTCCCTGAGGAGTTAGACAAAAGCTAATATCAGAATTGGCAAAAGAGCCCAATTCAGCCAGAAAGGTAACTTTTGACCCAGAGCTCACTTTCGAACCACATCCATCTGTTCGTGGTGTCCTGAGTCGGGGAAGCAAAAAAACCACTCCATTCGCTGATCTCAGCTTTCCCTGAGGAGTTAGACCAAAGATAATATCAGAATTGGCAAAAGAGCCCAATTCAGCCAGAAACGTAACTTTTGACCCAGAGCTCACTTTCGAACCACATCCATATGTTAGTGGTGTCCTTATTCGGGGAAGCAAAAAAACCACTCCATTCGCTGATCTGAGCTTTCCCTGAGGAGTTAGACCAAAGCTAATATCAGAATTGGCAAAAGAGCCCAATTCAGCCAGAAACGTAACTTTTGACCCAGAGCTCACTTTCGAACCACATCCATATGTTAGTGGTGTCCTTATTCGGGGAAGCAAAAAAACCACTCCATTCGCTGATCTGAGCTTTCCCTGAGGAGATAGACCAAAGCTTATATCAGAATTGGCAAAAGAGCCCAATTCAGCCAGAAACGAAAATTTTGACCCAGAGCTCAGTTTCGAACCACATCCATATGTTAGTGGTGTCCTGAGTCGGGGAAGCTAAAAAACCACTCCATTCGCTGATCTGAGCTTTCCCTGAGGAGATCGACCAAAGCTTATATCAGAATTGGCAAAAGAGCCCAATTCAGCCAGAAACGTAACTTTTGACCCAGAGCTCAGTTTCGAACCACATCCATATGTTAGTGGTGTCCTGAGTCGGGAAAGCAAAAAAAACCACTCCATTCGCTGATCTGAGCTTTCACTGAGGAGTTACACAAAAGCTAATATCAGAATTGGCAAAAGAGCCCAATTCAGCCAGAAACGTAACTTTTGACCCAGAGCTCAGTTTCGAACCACATCCAAATGTTTGTGGTGTCCTGATTCGGGGAAGCTAAAAAACCACTCCATTCCCTGATCTGAGCTTACCCTTACACAAAAGCTAATATCAGAATTGGCAAAAGAGCCCAATTCAGCCACAAAGGTAACTTGTGACCCAGAGCTCAGTTTCGAACCACATCCATATGTTAGTGGTGTCCTGATTCGGGGAAGCTAAAAAACCACTCCATTCGCTGATCTGAGCTTTCACTGAGGAAATAGACCAAAGCTAATATCAGATTTGGCAAAAGAGCCCAATTCAGCCAGAGAGGTAAGTTTTGACCCAGAGCTCAGTTTCGAACCACATCCGTATGTTAGTGGTGTCCTGATTCGGGGAAGCTAAAAAACCACTCCATTCGCTGATCTGAGCTTTCCCTGAGGAGTTAGACCAAAGCTAATATCAGAATTGGCAAAAGAGCCCAATTCAGCCAGAAAAGTAACTTTTGACCCAGAGCTCAGTTTCGAACCACATCCAAATGTTAGTGGTGTCCTGATTCGGGCAAACAAAAAAACCACTCCATTCGCTGATCTGAGCTTTCCCTGAGGAGTTAGACCAAAGCTAATATCAGAATTGGCAAAAGAGCCCAATTTTGCCAGAAACGTAACTTTTGACCCAGAGCTCACTTTCGAACCACATCCATATGTTAGTGGTGTCCTGAGTCGGGGAAGCTAAAAAACCACTCTATTCGCTGATCTGAGCTTTCCCTGAGGAGATAGACCAAAGCTTATATCACAATTGGCCAAAGAGCACAATTCCTCCAGAAATGTAACTTTTGACCCAGAGCTCACTTTCGAATCACATCCATATGTTAGTGGTGTCCTGAGTCGGGGAAGCTAAAAAACCACTCCATTCGCTGATCTGAGCTTTCCCTGAGGAGATAGACCAAAGCTTATATCAGAATTGGCAAAAGAGCCCAATTCATCCAGAAACGTAACTTTTGACCCAGAGATCAGTTTCGAACCACATCCATATGTTAGTGGTGTCCTGAGTGGGGGAAGCTAAAAAACCACTCCATTCGCTGATCTGAGCTTTCCCTTAGGAGATAGACCAAAGCTTATATCAGAATTGGCAAAAGAGCCCAATTCAGCCAGAAACGTAACTTTTGACCCAGAGCTCAGTTTCGAACCACATCCATATGTTAGTGGTGTCCTGAGTCGGGGAAGCTAAAAAACCACTCCATTCACTGATCTGAGCTTTCCCTGAGGAGATCGACCAAAGCTTATATCAGAATTGGCAAAAGAGCCCAATTCAGCCAGAAACGTAACTTTTGACCCAGAGCTCAGTTTCGAACCACATCCATATGTTAGTGGTGTCCTGAGTCGGGGAAGCAAAAAAACCACTCCATTCGCTGATCTGAGCTTTCACTGAGGAGTTACACAAAAGCTAATATCAGAATTGGCAAAAGAGCCCAATTCAGCCAGAAAGGTAACTTTTGACCACGAGCTCACTTTCGAACCATATGCATATGTTAGTGATGTGCTGAGTCGGGGAACCTAAAAAACCACTCCATTCGCTGATCTGAGCTTTCACTGAGGAGTTAGACCAAAGCTAATATCAGAATTGGCAAAAGAGCCCAATTCAGCCAGAAACGTAACTTTTGACCCAGAGCTCACTTTCGAATCACATCCATATGTTAGTGGTGTCCTGAGTCGGGGAAGCTAAAAAACCACTCCATTCGCTGATCTGAACTTTCACTGAGGAGTTACACAAAAGCTAATATCAGAATTGGCAAAAGAGCCCAATTCAGCCAGAAAGGTAACTTTTGACCCCAAGCTCACTTTCGAACCACATCCATATGTTAGTGGTGTCCTGAGTCGGGGAAGCTAAAAAACCACTCCATTCGCTGATCTGAGCTTTCCCTGATGAGTTAGACAAAAGCTAATATCAGAATTGGCAAAAGAGCCCAACTCAGCCAGAGAGGTAACTTTTGACCCAGAGCTCACTTTCGAACCACATCCATATGTTCGTGGTGTCCTGATTCGGGGAAGCAAAAAAACCACTCCATTCGCTGATCTGAGCTTTCCCTGAGGAGTTAGACAAAAGCTAATATCAGAATTGGCAAAAGAGCCCAATTCAGCCAGAAAGGTAACTTTTGACCCAGAGCTCACTTTCGAACCACATCCATCTGTTAGTGTTGTCCTGAGTCGGGGAAGCAAAAAAACCACTCCATTCGCTGATCTCAGCTTTCCCTGAGGAGTTAGACCAAAGATAATATCAGAATTGGCAAAAGAGCCCAATTCAGCCAGAAACGTAACTTTTGACCCAGAGCTCACTTTCGAACCACATCCATATGTTAGTGGTGTCCTTATTCGGGGAAGCAAAAAAACCACTCCATTCGCTGATCTGAGCTTTCCCTGAGGAGTTAGACCAAAGCTAATATCAGAATTGGCAAAAGAGCCCAATTCAGCCAGAAACGTAACTTTTGACCCAGAGCTCACTTTCGAACCACATCCATATGTTAGTGGTGTCCTTATTCGGGGAAGCAAAAAAACCACTCCATTCGCTGATCTGAGCTTTCCCTGAGGAGATAGACCAAAGCTTATATCAGAATTGGCAAAAGAGCCCAATTCAGCCAGAAACGAAAATTTTGACCCAGAGCTCAGTTTCGAACCACATCCATATGTTAGTGGTGTCCTGAGTCGGGGAAGCTAAAAAACCACTCCATTCGCTGATCTGAGCTTTCCCTGAGGAGATCGACCAAAGCTTATATCAGAATTGGCAAAAGAGCCCAATTCAGCCAGAAACGTAACTTTTGACCCAGAGCTCAGTTTCGAACCACATCCATATGTTAGTGGTGTCCTGAGTCGGGAAAGCAAAAAAAACCACTCCATTCGCTGATCTGAGCTTTCACTGAGGAGTTACACAAAAGCTAATATCAGAATTGGCAAAAGAGCCCAATTCAGCCAGAAACGTAACTTTTGACCCAGAGCTCAGTTTCGAACCACATCCAAATGTTTGTGGTGTCCTGATTCGGGGAAGCTAAAAAACCACTCCATTCCCTGATCTGAGCTTACCCTTACACAAAAGCTAATATCAGAATTGGCAAAAGAGCCCAATTCAGCCACAAAGGTAACTTGTGACCCAGAGCTCAGTTTCGAACCACATCCATATGTTAGTGGTGTCCTGATTCGGGGAAGCTAAAAAACCACTCCATTCGCTGATCTGAGCTTTCACTGAGGAAATAGACCAAAGCTAATATCAGATTTGGCAAAAGAGCCCAATTCAGCCAGAGAGGTAAGTTTTGACCCAGAGCTCAGTTTCGAACCACATCCGTATGTTAGTGGTGTCCTGATTCGGGGAAGCTAAAAAACCACTCCATTCGCTGATCTGAGCTTTCCCTGAGGAGTTACACCAAAGCTTATATCAGAATTGGCAAAAGAGCCCAATTCAGCCAGAAACGTAAGTTTTGACCCAGACCTCAGTTTCGAACCACACCCATATGTTAGTGGTGTCCTGAATCGGGGAAGCTAAAAAACCACTCCATTCGCTGATCTGAGCTTTCCCTGAGGAGTTAGACCAAAGCTAATATCAGAATTGGCAAAAGAGCCCAATTCAGCCAGAAAAGTAACTTTTGACCCAGAGCTCAGTTTCGAACCACATCCAAATGTTAGTGGTGTCCTGATTCGGGCAAACAAAAAAACCACTCCATTCGCTGATCTGAGCTTTCCCTGAGGAGTTAGACCAAAGCTAATATCAGAATTGGCAAAAGAGCCCAATTCAGCAAGAAACGTAACTTTTGACCCAGAGCTCACTTTCGAACCACATCCATATATTAGTGGTATCCTGATTTGGGGAAGCAAAAAAACCACTCCATTCGCTGATCTGAGCTTTCACTGAGGAGTTACACAAAAGCTAATATCAGAATTGGCAAAAGAGCCCAATTCAGCCAGAAAGGTAACTTTTGACCCAGAGCTCACTTTCGAACCACATCCATCTGTTAGTGGTGTCCTGAGTCGGGGAAGCAAAAAAACCACTCCATTCGCTGATCTCAGCTTTCCCTGAGGAGTTAGACCAAAGATAATATCAGAATTGGCAAAAGAGCCCAATTCAGCCAGAAACGTAACTTTTGACCCAGAGCTCACTTTCGAACCACATCCATATGTTAGTGGTGTCCTTATTCGGGGAAGCAAAAAAACCACTCCATTCGCTGATCTGAGCTTTCCCTGAGGAGTTAGACCAAAGCTAATATCAGAATTGGCAAAAGAGCCCAATTCAGCCAGAAACGTAACTTTTGACCCAGAGCTCACTTTCGAACCACATCCATATGTTAGTGGTGTCCTGAGTCGGGGAAGCTAAAAAACCACTCCATTCGCTGATCTGAGCTTTCCCTGAGGAGATCGACCAAAGCTTATATCAGAATTGGCAAAAGAGCCCAATTCAGCCAGAAACGTAACTTTTGACCTAGAGCTCAGTTTCGAACCACATCCATATGTTAGTGGTGTCCTGAGTCGGGAAAGCAAAAAAAACCACTCCATTCGCTGATCTGAGCTTTCACTGAGGAGTTACACAAAAGCTAATATCAGAATTGGCAAAAGAGCCCAATTCAGCCAGAAACGTAACTTTTGACCCAGAGCTCAGTTTCGAACCACATCCAAATGTTTGTGGTGTCCTGATTCGGGGAAGCTAAAAAACCACTCCATTCCCTGATCTGAGCTTACCCTTACACAAAAGCTAATATCAGAATTGGCAAAAGAGCCCAATTCAGCCACAAAGGTAACTTGTGACCCAGAGCTCAGTTTCGAACCACATCCATATGTTAGTGGTGTCCTGATTCGGGGAAGCTAAAAAACCACTCCATTCGCTGATCTGAGCTTTCACTGAGGAAATAGACCAAAGCTAATATCAGATTTGGCAAAAGAGCCCAATTCAGCCAGAGAGGTAAGTTTTGACCCAGAGCTCAGTTTCGAACCACATCCGTATGTTAGTGGTGTCCTGATTCGGGGAAGCTAAAAAACCACTCCATTCGCTGATCTGAGCTTTCCCTGAGGAGTTACACCAAAGCTTATATCAGAATTGGCAAAAGAGCCCAATTCAGCCAGAAACGTAAGTTTTGACCCAGACCTCAGTTTCGAACCACACCCATATGTTAGTGGTGTCCTGAATCGGGGAAGCTAAAAAACCACTCCATTCGCTGATCTGAGCTTTCCCTGAGGAGTTAGACCAAAGCTAATATCAGAATTGGCAAAAGAGCCCAATTCAGCCAGAAAAGTAACTTTTGACCCAGAGCTCAGTTTCGAACCACATCCAAATGTTAGTGGTGTCCTGATTCGGGCAAACAAAAAAACCACTCCATTCGCTGATCTGAGCTTTCCCTGAGGAGTTAGACCAAAGCTAATATCAGAATTGGCAAAAGAGCCCAATTCAGCAAGAAACGTAACTTTTGACCCAGAGCTCACTTTCGAACCACATCCATATATTAGTGGTATCCTGATTTGGGGAAGGACAAAAACCACTCCATTCGCTGATCTGAGCTTTCCCTGAGGAGTTAGACCAAAGCTAATATCAGAATTGGCAAAAGAGCCCAATTCAGCCAGAAACGTAACTTTTGACCCAGAGCTCACTTTCGAATCACATCCATATGTTAGTGGTGTCCTGAGTCGGGGAAGCTAAAAAACCACTCCATTCGCTGATCTGAGCTTTCCCTGAGGAGATCGACCAAAGCTTATATCAGAATTGGCAAAAGAGCCCAATTCAGCCAGAAACGTAACTTTTGACCCAGAGCTCAGTTTCGAACCACATCCATATGTTAGTGGTGTCCTGAGTCGGGAAAGCAAAAAAACCACTCCATTCGCTGATCTGAGCTTTCACTGAGGAGTTACACAAAAGCTAATATCAGAATTGGCAAAAGAGCCCAATTCAGCCAGAAAGGTAACTTTTGACCCCGAGCTCACTTTCGAACCACATCCATATGTTAGTGGTGTCCTGAGTCGGGGAAGCTAAAAAACCACTCCATTCGCTGATCTGAGCTTTCCCTGATGAGTTAGACAAAAGCTAATATCAGAATTGGCAAAAGAGCCCAACTCAGCCAGAGAGGTAACTTTTGACCCAGAGCTCGCTTTCGAACCACATCCATATGTTCGTGGTGTCCTGATTCGGGGAAGCAAAAAAACCACTCCATTCGCTGATCTGAGCTTTCCCTGAGGAGTTAGACAAAAGCTAATATCAGAATTGGCAAAAGAGCCCAATTCAGCCAGAAAGGTAACTTTTGACCCAGAGCTCACTTTCGAACCACATCCATCTGTTAGTGGTGTCCTGAGTCGGGGAAGCAAAAAAACCACTCCATTCGCTGATCTCAGCTTTCCCTGAGGAGTTAGACCAAAGATAATATCAGAATTGGCAAAAGAGCCCAATTCAGCCAGAAACGTAACTTTTGACCCAGAGCTCACTTTCGAACCACATCCATATGTTAGTGGTGTCCTTATTCGGGGAAGCAAAAAAACCACTCCATTCGCTGATCTGAGCTTTCCCTGAGGAGTTAGACCAAAGCTAATATCAGAATTGGCAAAAGAGCCCAATTCAGCCAGAAACGTAACTTTTGACCCAGAGATCAGTTTCGAACCACATCCATATGTTAGTGGTGTCCTTAATCGGGGAAGCTAAAAAACCACTCCATTCGCTGATCTGAGCTTTCCCTGAGGAGATAGACCAAAGCTTATAAGAATTGGCAAAAGAGCACAATTCATCCAGAAACGTAACTTTTGACCCAGAGCTCACTTTCGAACCACATCCATATGTTAGTGGTGTCCTGATTCGGGGAAGCAAAAAAACCACTCCATTCGCTGAACTGAGCTATCCCTGAGGAGTTAGACCAAAGCTTATATCAGAATTGGCAAAAGATCCCAATTCAGCCAGAAATGTAACTTTTGACCCAGAGCTCAGTTTCGAACCACATTCATATGTTAGTGGTGTCCTGAGTCGGGGAAGCTAAAAAACCACTCCATTCGCTGATCTGAGCTTTCCCTGAGGAGATAGACCAAAGCCTATATCAGAATTGGCAAAAGAGCCAAATTCAGCCAGAAAGGTAACTTTTGACCCAGAGCTCACTTTCGAACCACATCCATCTGTTAGTAGTGTCCTGAGTCGGGGAAGCTAAAAAACCACTCCATTCGCTGATCTGAGCTTTCCCTGAGGAGATAGATCAAAGCTTATATCAGAATTGGCAGAAGAACCCAATTCAGCCAGAAACGTAACTTTTGACCCAGAGCTCAGTTTCGAACCACATCCATATGTTAGTGGTGTCCTGATTCGGGGAAGCAAAAAAACTACTCCATTCCCTGATCTGAGCTTTCCCTTACACAAAAGCTAATATCAGAATTGGCAAAAGAGCCCAATTCAGCCAGAAACGTAACTTTTGACCCAGAGCTCAGTTTTGAACCACATCCATTTGTTAGTGGTGTCCTGAGTCGGGGAAGCTAAAAAACCACTCCATTCGCTGATCTGAGCTTTCCCTGAGGAGATAGACCAAAGCTAATATCAGATTTGGCAAAAGAGCCCAATTCAGCCAGAGGTAACTTTTGACCCAGAGCTCAGTTTCGAACCACATCCATATGTTAGTGGTGTCCTGATTCGGGGAAGCTATAAAATCACTCCATTCGCTGATCTGAGCTTTCCCTGAGGAGTTAGACCAAAGCTAATATCAGAATTGGCAAAAGAGCCCAATTCAGCCAGAAACGTAACTTTTGACCCAGAGCTCAGTTTCGAACCACATCCATATGTTAGTGGTGTCCGGATTCGGGGAAGCTAAAAAACCACTCCATTCGCTGATCTGAGCTTTCCCTGAGGAGTTAGACCAAAGCTAATATCAGAATTGGCAAAAGAACCCAATTCAGCCAGAAACGTAACTTTTGACCCAGAGCTCAGTTTCGAACCACATCCAAATGTTTGTGGTGTCCTGATTCGGGGAAGCTAAAAAACCACTCCATTCCCTGATCTGAGGTTTCCCTTACACAAAAGCTTATATCAGAATTGGCAAAAGAGCCCAATTCAGCCACAAAGGTAACTTGTGACCCAGAGCTCAGTTTCGAACCACATCCATATGTTAGTGGTGTCCTGATTCGGGGAAGCTAAAAAACCACTCCATTCGCTGATCTGAGCTTTCACTGAGGAGATAGACCAAAGCTAATATCAGATTTGGCAAAAGAGCCCAATTCAGCCAGAGAGGTAACTTTTGACCCAGAGCTCAGTTTCGAACCACATCCGTATGTTAGTGGTGTCCTGATTCGGGGAAGCTAAAAAACCACTCCATTCGCTGATCTGAGCTTTCCCTGAGGAGTTAGACCAAAGCTAATATCAGAATTGGCAAAAGAGCCCAATTCAGCCAGAAAAGTAACTTTTGACCCAGAGCTCAGATTCGAACCACATCCAAATGTTAGTGGTGTCCTGATTCGGGCAAACAAAAAAACCACTCCATTCGCTGCTCTGAGCTTTCCCTGAGGAGTTAGACCAAAGCTTATATCAGAATTGGCAAAAGAGCACAATTCCTCCAGAAATGTAACTTTTGACCCAGAGCTCACTTTCGAATCACATCCATATGTTAGTGGTGTCCTGAGTCGGGGAAGCTAAAAAACCACTCCATTCGCTGATCTGAGCTTTCCCTGAGGAGATAGACCAAAGCTTATATCAGAATTGGCAAAAGAGCCCAATTCATCCAGAAACGTAACTTTTGACCCAGAGATCAGTTTCGAACCACATCCATATGTTAGTGGTGTCCTGAGTCGGGGAAGCTAAAAAACCACTCCATTCGCTGAACTGAGCTTTCCCTTACACAAAAGCTAATATCAGAATTGGCAAAAGAGCCCAATTCAGCCAGAAACGTAACTTTTGACCCAGAGCTCACTTTCGAACCACATCCATATGTTAGTGGTGTCCTGATTCGGGGAAGCAAAAAAGCCACTCCATTCGCTGATCTGAGCTTTTCCAGAGGAGTTAGACCAAAGCTAATATCAGAATTGGCAAAAGATCCCAATTTAGCCAGAAAGGTAACTATTGACCCAGAGCTCAGTTTCGAACCACATCCATATG
>NC_138552.1:123163344-123234500 GCF_964273705.1 Natrix helvetica
TCTGGCTCCACATTAGCGGAGGACATCAAAAGACCGGAGAATGCAACAACTGCGAGGTGGGGCATTCCTTGCCGCACTCCAGAGGCTATAAATCCTTCCGGAGGGCTACACAAGTGGCTCAACCCGACAGCTGAATCTCTCCCTAATAAATTCCAAGAATTTATGAGCGTCCAAGGTGTTAAAGATCTTTAAAAAACACCTCTACAGCCTAATGATCTGACAAGCTCAGAGAAAGCCTGCCGTCGACGCTCGAGGAAAAACCGGAAGTGTTTTTATTATGGAATACTTAAGAAAAATGCAACCCCCCCACGTACATCTACACCAACACCAGCAGATTTGGACGTCTTAGAGCTGAGGATGTTTGAGAAAGAGACAGAAGAACAAAGAAAGCAGTTGCCAACAGAGAAGGAGGTGCAGGGTGCTGTAGGTGGATTTCGAGTGGACCCCTCTGGATCTCTGTTGAGCTCCTTTTTGGAAGAAGGACCGTCTAAGACCCTCATTGAAATGCCAATACTTAAACCTGTGGAACAACGCGTTACCAGATCCACGACTAGACAAATGCTAGAAACTCACAAGCAGGTGGATCCCCAAATACAATGTGCTAAGAAAGAAGTTAAGAAGCAAACTGGAGCCATGGGAAGAGCTGGGCCGAAGATTAGTCTTGTGGAGAGAGATCTTCAGCAAATGCTCTCAATGCTCCAGATCAGACCCAAAGATGCTTAAGCTATTATCTTGGAACGTGAATGGATTGAACTCTCCACAAAAAAGGAAAAAAATATTTTATTATTTGAAGCAATTTAATAATGATGTTGTTTGTCTTCAAGAGACCCATATTAGGCTACAAGACCAGAAGTATTTAGTGAATTCAAAACTGGGAACATTGTATGCTGCCTCTAACTTGGTAAAGAAAAATGGAGTGGTGATATGTATAAATAAAAGATTCCCAACCAAGGTTATAGAGGCAGACGACAGTGGTAGATATATAGCAATTGAACTTGATACAGACTTTGGTGCTATTTTGGTTTTAGGAATTTATGCACCTAATCAATTACAAGAAAGTTTTTACAAGATGCTTCATTTAAAAATTTTAGATTGGAATTTTAAGAGTATTTTAATTATGGGAGACTGGAATGGAGTGATTTCGCCAAGAATAGATAAGAGAACAACGACCAAATTCATTACCAAACTACCAAAGGCCTTTTTTGACCTACAAGATGACTTGAAATTAAAAGATGTTTGGAGGATACAACATCTAAATGAGATGGACTTTTCTTTTTACTCAGATAGACATAAATTCTTTTCAAGGATTGATTTCTTTTTGTTAACACCGGATCTACTTCCTAAAGCTAAGTAAACTAAGATATTCTCCAGGACACTTACTGACCATAGCCCGGTGTGGTTACAAATTGAGTTAGGGAAGAGGCCAAGAAGGTCTTGGAGAGTAAATGAAAATTTATTTAGATACGAAAAAAATGTTGATGAACTTAAAAAACACATGAAGGAATTTTTCAGTTTTAATATGAATAAGGGTACTCCCATTGAAACAGTTTGGGATGCAAGTAAAGCTTACATGCGTGGGGTCCTGATACATATGAATTTCAAACATAAACAAATTAGACAGAAAAGGAGAATGGAACTGGAAGATGAAATAAAAAGCAAGGAATAGCTGCGTATAACAAGCCCGAAAGACGAGGTGCTCCAGATGGCGCTAAAACTGTTGAAAGACCAATTTCAAATGCTTATAGCCGAACAAACGGCAACTAACTTGCAATTTGCTAAACATAACACCTTTGCTAACGCTAATAAACCTGGTAGGTGGTTGGCTTATACTTTGAGAAGGAACACGAATGATAGAATTATTGATAGAATTGAGTATGGAGGGAAGATGGTATATCAACAAGATTTGATTAAAAAATCATTTGTGGACTATTATGCTAAGTTATATGTACAGGATAATATACAGAACAAGTCAGTAGATGATTTTTTGGAAGGAAAAAGGGTTACTAAAATATCTGTGCTTCAAAAGGCAAATTTGGAACGTCTGATAACTGCTGATGAGATTACTTTAGCTATAAATCAACTTAAACTAGCTAAGGCTCCTGGGACTGATGGTTTGACTGCAATGTACTATAAAACTTTACAACTGGAAATGATTGAATATCTTACACAACTTTTTTGTAACATACAGCAAGGAGGTAAAACACCCTCCTCATGGAAAGCGGCTTTTATCTCATTAATACCCAAAGATAAAGAGGGCCCTAAGAAACCAGAAGATTACAGGCCGATATCTCTTCTGAATACAGATTATAAAATATTTGCTAAGGTACTAGCCAACAGATTGATGCCGGTTATTCAAGAGATTATTCATCATGATCAAGCAGGATTTATTGAAGGCAGACATATGAAGGAGAATGTAAGACAACTCATAGATTTAATTGACTATCTTGATAAGAATAAGCAGATCTCTGCAGTGCTGGTCTTCTTGGATGCAGAGAAGGCCTTTGATCGAGTGAACTGGAACTTTCTAACCAAGACTTTGGAAAAGATGGATATGGGACCACGATTTCGGCAGGCGATTGGAGCAATTTATCAGCAACAAAATGCACAACTTATTATTAATGGAAATTTGTCAACAACTTTCGAGATACAAAAAGGTACAAGACAAGGTTGCCCATTATCTCCATTGTTATTTATTTTAACTTTGGAAGTCTTGTTGAACACAATTCGGGACTCAGAATCCTTAGATGGCATAACTATTAGGCAAAAGGAATATAGAACTAGAGCATTTGCCGACGATCTGGTTGTTACCCTTTCACACCCTTTGAAATCAATAATCCAGATGAAAAATATTATAGTAGAATTTGGCATGGTGTCTGGATTTAGACTAAATCAAAACAAAACAAAAATGATGGTTAAAAACATGACAGAGTCTCAAAGAAAGAGACTTGTAAGTTTAGCAGGCTTTGAAATAGTCTCCAAGGTCAAGTATTTAGGAATACAAATTGCAGAATCAAACACTAAACTTTTCTTAAATAATTATGAAGTGTTGTGGCAAAAGATCCAGAAAGACCTTGAAGTATGGAAAAAGCTACAATTGTCTTTGCTTGGAAGGATTTCAGCAATTAAAATGAACATTCTACCTAGATTTATCTTTTTATTCCAGATGATACCGGTGCTTAAAACAGATAAAACTTTGTTAAATTGGCAAGCAACATTAAATAAATTTGTTTGGAAGGAGAAAAAACCGAGAGTAAAGACGAAGATTATGCAAGATACTCGCGAAAGAGGCAGCCTTAGACTCCCAAACCTTCGATTGTACTGTGCTCAAAAGTTCATTTGCCTGATGTCATTTTTGTGATGTCATTTTTTAAAACTAAAGCTTCCCATCAACTTTCTCCTGAAACTTAGTACCTTGTGTAGACAATCTGTGACCCCTTGAATCATCCTTTCAGAGGTATTTCTTTATCAGATTCCTCGTGCCTTCTGTACTGCTTCACAGGAAAAACTGGGATACATTTGTGTTGAAAAACTATAGCACAGTCAGAAATCAGCATAGGAAATATCATATTCTGAATTATGTGATTCACTATTTTACGATAATTTGATGTCATAAAATGTTTTATAAAATTTGCCAAATTTCAGTTCCATGGAAGTCATGGATCTTGGAATTTGGACACATTTATTGTTATTCTAATTTTGTATTCTTTTTAAACTATTGCTGATTATATTTTTTATATTAAGCTGTAATTAAATTACTATTTGTTAGCTGCCCCATCTATTGATCAAATGTTTGGGGTTTTAAAAGTCTGTAAATAAATCAATGTTAATGTTTGTGGGAAATAACTATAGATAAATCTCAGAAAACAGGGGCAAAGCAAAGATCAGAAAGTTTAGCATAATTATTCTTAGAAGTAAATTCCACTGAGTTATACAGAACCTACAGGAACTATGAGAAGCGTTCATTAGCTTGAATTAAATTAAATTGAATTAAATAAAATTAAAGTGATAAATCTTCATTAAAAGTCATTTTTCTTATAAGGCTTTCCTTTGAATATTTTCCTTTTAAAAGTAATTATTTGAAACAACTGGATATTCTTTCATGTGCAAACAAAAGGCACATTCAAGGACAGGTCTATAGAATAAAATTCTGAAGCTTCTGTGATGCAAAGCATTTTAATTTAGAAAATGTTTTTCTAGACTTTAAAAATAAATTGTTTGTGAGTTTACAGTAAAACATTCCCAAACTGTAATTATAGAATCTTTTATTAGAAGGGAGAAAAATGTGGCTGTCCCAACAGGAAGACAAGAGAAGGCAAAGTCTTACTCTGTAATTATGCTTCAGGAATGCCAAGTATCTACCTTTCTTGCTCTATTTTAATATTGACATCAACCAACACTAAGCTTCCTTAAATCCATTCAAAAAGAGGAGTGGATTTGCTGAAAGATGAATTTCTGATAACAAAAACAGGTACTGTTTTACTACAAACACTCTGGCTATTACAGCTGATAACATGTAGCCACAAAGAAAGTGACTGGATTATTTGCATAATTTTTTGTGCAATGTTTGATGCACATGGGATTCACTCAAGCTTTGGTTATAGATACTTGTAACATTCAATGTTCTCTGCTTTGTGTCCAGGAAAAAATAATACTATGGAAAATATATTTCAAACTTATTGGAGAGGATTTTTTAAGATCGCTGGAAGATTTCCAGGAACTTGTTAAGACTCACCACTGCCACTGATGAGCAAATCTTTTCCCCCTCCAGACTGGTCACCCGTTTTGAACAAACAGTTTTTTTCAGAGAAATGAACCACTTCAAAAGCTTGTGAAACTGCTTTGATCAGAGTATAGTGGAAGAAAAGATGTCTGCATATCAAAAGCTCTTAAATCTCTGCTACCTACTAAATTATTTTTTGTTTTTGCACCTAATATAATACTATGCATTATATTATGCATAGATTCCCAGAGAGACAATGAAGACAATGTCCACATTAAAATACAACTGGGTGTTATTTCCATTAAAAATATTGTTCAACACAATGATTCATCTATTTGTTACGAAAATATTTGAATTGCAAGCAGTGTTTTCCAGCTTAAAACTTATCCTAGATATCAAACAACAAGAGTATCAGATAAAATGGTTTTGTCAGTAGAAAGATAGTTGACAGCTTACAATAAGACATTCCAGGGCCTGAGACCTGTATCTGAAAAGCCCCTTTTGCATTTCCTCTGAAGATGTGGCAAGACAAGAAGGGATTTTCCCAAGGATGTTAAAACCTGGGTAGGCTCATATGGGAGAACAGACATTTACAATTTGTCTAGTTCCAAGCCATATGGAATGCTACAACTTTACATTATTTTCGGATACTGAGTGATAACAGTGAAGTCGCTATAACAAGAGAGAAGAACGCTCTTAGAAGATTCAAGCTTATTATTCATAGTTTCATGGGTCATCCCAAGCAATTGATGGAGAGATGACTAGAAAAGGGAATCTGCTTACTTTACATGTTTTTATATAATAAACCTCCGATTGATGTCTCATCTTCTCATCACTTACAACCCCTGGTTCTTCTTGAAACACTCTCTGCCCACACTCTTTGCAGATGCTCCTTGCTACCTTTAACTTAGAGCTATGCTAGGTAACTTAGGCTTTCTTATCCCAATGTTACTTCCAGAATTTTTTTTCTCCAGAGTTTGCTACAAATATCATACTCATAGCATTGTTTCTACCAGTGACGTGCAGTCAGGTGAGGCAAGTGAAGCACAGCCTCACCGCTCTGATCATGAAAAGAAAAGAAAATCTAAAAGGAAAATGCTGAGCTAGTTGCTGCCTCACCGTGGATGACTGCTTAACTGTTAAAAAAAGCCTCGAAAAAAGCACCCTCTACTATGAGGCAGGAGAACTGCATGACTCATCTAGTCTGACTTTAGGCGTTTTATGATCACTCCAGAGTTAAGCAAGGATTAAAAGCCTAAAATTCCCTGACATAGGTGAGGCACGCAGTTCTCCTGCCTCATAGTAGAGGGCGCTTTTTTAGAGGTTTTTTTAAACAGTTAAGCAGAGTCATCCACGGAAGCCAGGCAAAGAGCCATGCTGTAGCACACACACTTTCCCCCAGCCTCTTTCTTTTGGAAGGCCTGGATCGGCTCCCCTCCGGCTTCTCTCACCCCAGCCTGCCAGCAGGAGTGAGTGGGTGGGCTTTATTGCATTCCAGGCATTTCCCACCCAGACAGCAGGCTGCATTTGCAATGGTGGAGGTGTTTGGGGAAGGCAGCAGGGAAATGGGGGGGGGGGGGATGGCAGAGGAGCTGCTTTCAAGCCACTGGAAAAGATATCCAATCCAACTTGTGTGTGTGTGTGTGTGTGTGTGTGTGTGTGTTTGAGAGTGAGTGAGAGAGGGGAGAGTGAGTGAGAGAGGGAAGGGGGTAGGAGAGATAGTCCAATCCAACTTGTGTGTGCGCGTGTTTGAGAGAGGGGGAGGAAGGGAGAGAGGGAGGAAGGAGGGGAAGGGAGAAGAAAAAGAAAAGGAAAAAAGGAAACTTATTCGCAAAGAAGAAAAACAAATGCTGTTGTTTTAAATTGGAACTGAGCATGATTGAAGTCCACAAGTCTAAAAATATTTGAAACCCACCACTGTGTCAGTGCCTCACCAGCCATAAATCTCACCGCACGTCACTTTCTACACATTTTTGTTGTGCAAAGCTAACTGCCCCAACAGGAAACATTTCTTGTGACATCTGAATAGTAACTGGAATAGTATTGCCTCCTAGTGGTGCAGTGGGGAATAAAACAAGAATTCCAAAATTTGGCCTTGATTGAATTTTCAGCATATGGTATCATTTGTCTGTTGACAGCTGTATTAAATGAATTAACATTTTTAATATGATTTGTGTCTATGTGTTCGAATTGCTTACAAAAATATTTGAAAATACAAAATATTTCTAAAAACACTCAAATTAAAAACTAGGTTCACACTATACAAAGTAGTTGCAGGATGTTTGCTACACTTTTCAGAAGCTGCTACTGCTTGTGTGATCAAGAAAATGTAGGAATCCGATTATAATTGATTTCTATCGAAAAACAATACTTTTGTAAAGCTTTACAAAGAAAAATCTTAAAAATCAAATGGATATTTTCATAGATATTTACTAAGTAAGCAAGCTCTAAGTAAGAAGTCTCTTGCTTTTAAATAAAAGAAAATGTAGAATTAGCTAACTTTTGTTTTTTCTTAGATAATTTTTAAGACAGATTCCAGAATAAGTTGTAACCTATAACCCTTTATTACATAATACTTTTAAATAGGGCATTCATGCTGTTCTCTATTTTCTCCATCTCTCTATCCTCACTTTGTTTTTGGTTGTTTTTTTTTCTGTGTGGCAATGGTTCCTGGAACTTAAAACACAAATGCTGCATGATTAGCTCATCAGGTTTCAGGGTGTTTCAGCTGAACTAAAAATGGGATTTTCTGCAATCTATGACAATCCCTTCCCTCTAAGACACCAGCTATCTTTGACAGTTGCGAGATGGCCTGATTAGATGCCACCAATGATCCCTGCTCTTAATTTAAAAAAAAGGCTGGTTCAGAGTGGGGAAATGGCCATAGATGTGTCTCAAAATGTTATCTGAATGAACATACGGTATTTTTTGGGTCAGGAAGGGAGAAACTAGGCTCTGTAAAATAATTTAAAAGCTCAATGGTTTTACATCCCTACTAAAGCTAAAACCAGAACCGATATGTTAAGTAAGTATAAGTATAATCTTTATTGTCATTGTACTTAAATACAACGAAATTGGTTTTAACCTCACTGGTGCAACATTATAACAGAAACAAAAAAAAGAAATAAAAAGAAAAAAACTAGCGTGTGCATGGAGTGATTGTGGTTGTATTTAAAAGTCTCACAGCCCAAAGAGAGAAACTATCTTTAAACCTGTTTGTTCGGCTGGCTATACTTGCCTTCTGCCTGATAGTAGAAGTGCAAAGAGACACTGACCAGGGTGTGAATCATCTCTGAGTATCTTCCTTACTCTGCTAAAGCAGCGAGATCTGGAGATGTCATCCAGTGTGTCAGAGGGCAACCAATGGTTTCTTGTGCCAAATTGATCACTCTCTGTAGTGCCTTCCCGTCTGCAGCTGTTAAACCAGCATACCAAACTGTAATACAATATGTGAGGACATTTTCTATGGTGGACGATAGGAAAAGGTCATCAGCCATTGTTCCACCTGATTTTTTCGCAGGACTCTAAGGAAATGAAGTCTCTGTTGGGCCTTTCCAATCACCAGAAACGTGTTGTTTTTTCCAGGTGAGATCTTGACTAATAAGCACTTCCAAGAATTTAAAAGAGGAAACCCTCTCCACACAGCCCCCCTCGATATACAGTGGGGGCATACAAAGTGCAAAGTATAATACAAAATATACAAGTTTGGGCATGTTGCTGAAAGCTTTACAATCTATCTTTTCCAAAACAAAATGTTACAATTGAATTTCTTCCTCACAAACTTCCAGAAGTAGACTGCCAAGATGATTTATTGTCAATGAAAGGATATTGACCTAAGAAATTTAAATATGGTTTACTTCAGGTAAGTGCCACAGATATTACTTAGATGTTTGACCAGCACTGCAAACTAGTCCCTTATTTATGATGCTTCTTTTTCCCTTCTGGGGACACCATCTATATGTTGTTCAGGGAAAGACAATAGATGGAGAACAATAGATAGACAGTTTTGTATTAAAAACACTGCTTTAGTCCCCCTGAGGACCAATGCTCTATTCATAAAACCTATCTGTCAAGTTCTTATTTTTCTCATTACTGTTCACTCAGTAATAATCCTACACATTCAGGAGAACCCTATGTCATCACAATGCAAGGCAGCACTACCTTGAGGAAACTATGACTCTGGGCTATCCCTTGCTGCAAGATTAAGCTGCTGGACTATCAGGTATAAACCAGCTAGAAAGGAAGCCAATTAAAAAATCTTTTTCTGCATATCATCATCCCCTTTGTCTGCTTTTCGGACAGACGTTCAGACCTCTGTCTTCAAAGTAGAGCAGTGTGAAACATCTAGTAAAGTACATTGTGTAACTGTAAATTTATGAACATGGAAAACCTTGAAATATAAAATATGCAAGACTTCTAATGAATTCTATATTGTGATACCTGTAATTCTAAAATTATGGACATCAAGTTTTAATTGCTAGCTACTTGGCAGAGTAGTTTACATGTTTACTCTTTCATTAGTAAAAACAGCAGTAACATCTCCAGTAAAATGCATTGTTAATAAATACTTCTGAATAATTTATGACTATAAAGAAGTATGAACAATTACAATGAGACTGCATCTAGGTATAATTTTACAAATCAACAGGTTTCATGTGAAATTCTTGTGAATTTTTCTAATTACAGAAAATAATTAGCATTATGATGATAGCTGATGATTCAATTTTTAGGCATATTGTTGGTTATGGTCCATTGTGATTTCTGCTTTTTCCTAAATGGCACCAACTGCAAGGAGATCACTGTTAATTAGTGCTTTGAAAGCCAGTCATCAGAGTTCGGAGAAGGTAACACAGCTCCAGCCGATTGGAGGAAACTCTAGAAACCTTGGAGGCTATAGAACAGGCATGTCAAACTCATGGCCCACCTGCACTGGCCCACCTTGCCATGAGTGACACCGAGTTGGCCATGCCTACTCAGCCACGACTCCCCCAGCCACACCCACCCAGTCTTTTGGACGAACCGGTTATTAAATTAGTTGGATCCCACCACTGAACATACCTGATGTGCTTTAGCCATTTGTTGCATGATTTAGCTTCAGACTCCTTTTCAGCTGTGTTGCTCTTCTCTGCACTCTTTCTAGGGCTTCAGCATTGTTTCTGTATTACATTGACCATGCTGTGTTCCAAATGTGATCTCACCAGTGTGGCATGGAGCAGCACTCTATCACTTCTATCTATCTTGATGCTATCCTTCTGTTGATATAGTTTGGGACTGGATTGGCTTTTTTGGGGGGCAGCTGTAACACATTGTTGACTTATACTTTTTTTTTTCCAAAAAAGTTTATTGGTTTTTTAAACAATTATAGGGAAAAGGGTAGGTGGAATGGTGTACAAATTTTGGCAGTTGCAAGTGTGGCAGACGCCCCCTCCCTCCAAACTCATAAAATACATCTAAGTATAAAACATTCATACATGATCATATAAAATCAGCATATTAATTCTAGAAAAATTTTCAATCAGTTTATATATTATAATATATAGTCTACATATAATTTCATTATTACTTTCGGTCTGTTTATAACAATGTGGTTTTCTTATTCATTTTTGTGATCTGAGCTTTCTTGGTATTGCCCCTTCTCCCCCCGCTGGCAGAGCTCTGGCCCCTCCCGTGTCCTGCATAACCGATGTAGAGTCTTCTGTTTTTTCTAGGTTCGCTTTGTTTTTTTCCATAAAGGCCTGTGCCTCTATGGGTGTATTGATTCTAATTCTTGTCTCCTCCCAGAATATCAGCATACCTTCAGGCATCAACCATCTAAACCACACCCCCTTCTGGTATAATTTATTCGCCAATTGCAAATAGTTTTTCCTTTTCTCCCTAATTTTTGGGGGATCTGCTTCAAGATGGTTATCTCCCTGTCGTGATATGTCAATGTTTGCCCCCTTTGTACACCCAGAATTTCGCCTCTTGTGCTTTTCCTAAGGAATTTAATATGGACCTCCCTGGGTACATTGTGTGTTCTGGCATATGCTGAATTCACTCTATAGACCGGATCTATCTCCCATTCCATCTGTTGTTTATCTTTATGTATGTATTCAGCTAAAATATTAGTCATAATGTCCCTTATATTTTCCCCATCTGCTTCTATAACATTTTGAAATCTAAGATAAAAGGACATTCTCTCAAACTCTGTTTTCATTTGTTGAATATCAAGTTCTTTGTTTCCCTTCTGCAAAGCCTCTACCCTCCCCCTTGCCTCCGCCACCCCACCCTCCACAAGGTCCAGTCTCTGTGAGTTCTTATAAATTTGAACTTGATTCTCTTTAATTTCTTCCTTCATTTCCTTTAATTGTTTCTTAATTTCTTCCTGGCCCTGTATAAGTTGCTGAAGCATTTGTTGCAAATCCATCTCTGTACTCTTAGGTTGCATCAGTTCTGTAATCTTTGACTGTGTGGCAGGACTGGATGTTGCAGATGTCGGTGCAGAAGTAGCAAAGCCAGGTTTTCCAGGGGGTGGTCTTTTTGGAGACATATTTTATAAAATAGAGAGATCAGTCAGTGTAGAGAATGGACAGCTGGAGAAGTAGAGCAGACAGATGAGTCCAGGAGGCAGAAGATCCAAGCAGATGGGAGTTTCTTTAGTCAGTCTAGCAATAGAGAGGAATTTTCCCCCCAGAGAGTTCAAGAAATTACAATCCACAAGAGATTCTTTTGGGTGACACGGAGACAAAGACCGGAAGCCTGAATTTTAAAGGTGGAGTCAGGTTTCACAATTCATGAAGACAACAGAAGTGTGCCATCTTGCCCTGCCAGCTTTGGGCTCAGAGGCATAGTAAAATTTTAAAAGTTCACAAAATTCTCAGGTCATCAATAAATTCTGGAGCTAAATCCAGTGAAAATCACTTTTACAGGGGTGAGGCATCATTGGTTGGCTCTCCCCCTTCCTCCTTCCCCTGGGGGCGAAAGCAAAATTTTCTCAAGCCGCTTGTCCAAGGGGGGGGGAAATCCCCCTCCCTCCAGCCGCACCTCAAAAAGAGTCCGAAAGTTTTACTTTTAAAATTGCTGAAAAGTCCATCAAATCAAAAGAAAGGGAATGAAGAGAGGAAGCGCCTCAACACACCGCCGCTGCTTCCTTCAATTTTGCACCGTCCGATTGGCCTGAAGCGAGACGCGCGCGCGCCCTCCGAGATTGCTCCCCGATGCCTGGAGCAAAGCGGAGAAGCCCCCACCAGCCGCCGCTGATGCCAGGGTCCTCCACGAGCCGCTCCCTCGGCAGGACGCCTCTCCGGGGTGTCCTGTGCCCCCCCAGAGGCGGGGAAGCCCACCAGGAAGCGGGAGCGGGCAAGGAACTTGCCCGTCGCCGTAGCCGCCGGAACCGGAAATCACATTGTTGACTTATACTTAAGTAGTGGTCCACTGGGCTATCTAGATCCCTCTCTTAAGCACTACTGTTGAGTTAGTTATTGCCTACTTGATCCCTGTGTAGCTGGTTTTCCTGGCTAAGTGCAGGATCTTATTTTTCTTTCCTTTGAACTACATCTTGTTGGATAGGACTCAATGCTCATGTTTGTCAAGTCCTCTGAATCTTGAGTCTGTTTTCCAAAGTGAACTATGCAAAAATCGACTAGTCCTCTTATCATCTTGAAGGTAACTGGCAATTATTGGATACAGAGGCAACAAAATAAGGCAGGAAGTAAAATAAATAATTTTCTAGCATTCACATGTATGTTTTAGTTCATATTTTATGAAGATGTGTCTAGTCTAATGTTTCCCATTCTTGGTAATTTTAAGAAGAATGGACTAAAATTATCAGAATTTCCCAGCCAGTATGGCAGTTGAAGTCCACACATCTTAAAGTTGTTAAAGTTGACAAACACTACTGTAGTCATATAGTTGCTTTCTCAAACCTATTGTGTTTTCAATTTCTTATGTATCTTAATTTTTACATTAAATTCATTTTCACTAGTAGTTTTATTCCCATCTCTGCTTACTAGGTACTCTATTCCATTATATTAATGTAGCCACTAGAGGTCACTATACTAATAGTCAGATTTTGCAAAAGCAAATTGGATACTGTAATATATATTTTATGTAGCAATATTTTATTATTAAGAGATGAAAAATGAAACAGGTGAGGTATGGGGAAGTTGAAAGCTCTGTTTCCTCAAAAGAGCAAATTCGTGGCATTTGGTAACTAATTAATTGGGACAGTCACAAGGGCAATTTTCACAAATATTGTTAAGGGAAAAGAAAAAAAGCAACTAGCAGCAATTTTAATATATTCTTGTTTTTTAACATTATGAGAAATATTTTTGTATCTAAATGGCAATGCTTTAGAAATAACTGATTGTAAAACATCCTGTGAGGCTTCTATACTTAATAATGGTTTGATTTGAATTGATATAAATTATTAATAGTTTATAATGATTAATAAAATGTTCCCATGAAATGTTTCATGAATAATTCAGCTCTTGAAGAATTTGGAAAATAAATTACTTCAAAAATTTTAGATAATTTCTTTTAATAAAATTAACACAATTTTTTAAAAGTTACCTTTTGACTTAATCATCATATTGTACATAAGGTGAGACCTTAAAAATTGACAAATACAGCAAAATAATTTAAACTGTTTTAACACAATTATCTCTTATATTTTTAAATTTTGGCAATTTGATAATTGTTTTAATAGAGATTTCATTTGCAACATTTAACGTAGTTACAGATAAAAATCTAGATAAATTAAACAGGTCACTGAAATGCTTTTTTTGGTTACATTTCTGTTAGAAACGATAAGTAGATAATTAGAAAATCTATAATCTAATCATTGTGTTAAATATTTTCTTCTCTTCTTTGTTTTAGAAATATTCATAGTAGTACTTATTTTTAGCCAACATAGATAATAGGAGGTATTGAAGATACCAGCTATCAGTAAATATACAATGGTTTTATAATAAAGAATGGAATTGCTCTTTCATTCACCATATGTTTCAACACTGGCATCTGATCCCTCCCCCACTTTCCTCTTTTTGCTATTGCCTTTCTTCTGATTCCCCACTGCACCCATTTCACAATAGTTTGAAAGAGAATTTTGAACACCTTGGGAAATGAGAAGGAACAACTGATTAAATGGAGGAATGCTAATTTCTAATAGAACTATGGAACCAGATTTACATTCCCTAAAGAGAACCCATCACTATTTATGTGTCTTTGCTTTCTGTGTTAATTTTCTCTCATGCATCTCATGATAGCTGGCCTCCATCTTGCATGAGAACTAATTAGACAGAGAAGCCTGTTGTTTTTTATGCTTTGATAACAATCTGAGATGGCCTACTATGAACATAAATATTCCACAGTTAAAATCCAGTTTCATCATAAAAATATTTAATTATGAGAGCTGAATGGAACCAAGAAAGATATATTCACATAATACTAATTAGTTCTTTTGTTTTCTTTTCAAGACCTTACTACAGATACTTAGCACCTTAAAGCTGGCGTAAACATGGATTTTTAACGCATCTTCACTGTTTCAGGAACACAGTTAAGAAAGACTGGTTTTCATCATACATCCTCTAAGACATTTTTGGATTGAGTTTTACATTATTGAAAGAAATGTCCTTCTGGGTTCGGCTCCAAGTGGGGAAAAAGACACTAGAGACATGCTCCTTGGAAAGATGGTTTAATGGTGGACAGGACCACATGGCTTGAGTCCTGAACAGAAAAGGTGATCACATGCTTCAATGTTGGGAAGAAGAAGAGAAGGAAGGACTGAGATGCTGAGTCCCTGGTTTTATGCCCTCTCTGGCCTTTGATCTTGAGCTTGTCTTCTAATTGGTTGTCAGACTCCCATGGGGCCATGCAGGGGCAACTCTCTAGGCTGCGTTTTGAATCCAGATTTGGTTGAGTTCTCAGATGTCATGTAGTGAGTTGGGTAAAGGGCCAATATTATCATGCCTTAATCCCATCCCCCTGGAGCTGAAGGGGAGAACTCTTTATTATGTAAAGGGACTGGCTTGGCCTTCTTAATGGCCCATTGACAAAGTGGGTGGAGACAGGAAGCTACAGGGAGCTATTCTCAATTTAAAACATATTCCTTTCTTTTCCCATCCAGGGAAATATAATATTCTGCCTTTTCAATATTTCCTAGGATATTTCATTTTTCTGGGAGAGGGCTGAGTGATAACTTTCCACAACATATTATCAAATTATTGATCTATTTATTTTCAATACTAAGTAAGAGGATGGAATGGAATAAACAAGTAGCAAACAACTGTTAGTTATGTGTAGCAAAAACCATTTTTTGTTTTCATAAACAAATCACAACAAATTCCACTGCTAGTATCAGTTCATTATCCTGCAGATTTTCTGAATCATAAACTTTTGTTTCTATCTACTTTTTCTTTCTTTCTATCACCCTGTAATCTCTTAATTGGGGTAGGGTCTGAATGGAGCTGAGTGTTTACTGTCTACAGAGAGCTCACAGCAGATATTTTCTCTTTGCACCCTGATGATTGAACATTCAACCTTCTCAGCTGTAGACAAGCATCTTCACCTTTAGGCCATCACACCTTCCAAAACACAAACATTTAATTCTATCTAGTATGGTGCAAAAACAATGGAATGTGTGTTTTAATGTTGTATTTTGGCTTAAGATATGATTTTTTATGATTAGATCTATATGTTCTAACTGGTAGCGGTCTAGTTGCATCATTTTGAATACTTGTTTATACTACTAAACAACAACAAAAATATTATATATATTCTTATGGATCTTATGGATTCTATTTATGAAATTAGTCTAGGGTTTATTCCTGTTTCAACTAACTGAAAGACAAAGGAAATGTTATTAATTATATGAACAGAACAAATGTGCATATTTTTTTCTGTATAAATAAAAAACCATAAGGAACTGGGCACTTATGAAACAGAAGCAGAGAATTTGGAGGAGTGGGTTTGCATAAATGGGCACTTTTGGAATGTTAAGAACACACTGAGGGCACCCCTACAAAAGTGATACCATGGGGCACAACATTCACACAACACCATTTTCCGTATGATAAATTGCAGCTATTGAGATTTCAGCTATCCCTTTGTCAGTCTTCTTTGGGAACTGGTGAGAAACCTTCCAAAGCAAGCTTAGACGTAGAGGCATACATCATTTCTATTCTCTTAAATGTCAATGGGACATAATATTAAATTATGTGTACATTATGACAGGATGTTTTACAAATGCCAGATCCCAATGTGTTTCTTTTGAAAATAATATTAATGTAATGTGGGATGAAGCCTACTAAACGGCAAAAGTAAGGGAGGTATTCAAAAGTATTTAGTATTAAGTTATATGATGAATGTTTATGTTTTACATTATTCTATGAATAATTTAATGGTTATTCTATAAGGTGCCATGGGTTTATTTCAGACATGGGTTTCCGCCGGTTTGCCCCGGATTGGACGAACCAGTAGGAGCAGCAGCCGGAGGCTCCGCCCACCCACCCAGACTCTTCTGCTCACGGACAGAAGTATTGTGCAAGCGCACAAGCGTGAACCAATAGTAAAATAAATTGAAGCCCACCACTGGTTTATTTGGATCTGGCAGCATTCATACCCAATAAATAAAGAGGCCTAATAAATGTATTGAGAACCAGTTTGGTGTAGTAGTTAAAGCATCAGGCTAGAAACTGTGAGATTGTGAGTTATATCCCTGCCTGCAGGGTGACCTTGGATCAGTCACTTTCTCTCAGCTCTAGGAAGCAGATAATGGCAACATTTCCCCAAAAGCCTGCAAGGATTTCTCCTGGCAGTTGCCAGGAGTCAACACTGACTTGAAGGCAGCAAAGCAAAAACAAAACAAAACAAATGTATTATCTTAATGTGGATTTCTGATTTTCCCTTCCCTTCTGTGGTTATCATGGCTGCTTCTATGTTTTAAGGTTAAATAAAAAATATTTTAAAAAAAAACCTTCTTACAACTGTAATGAACCTGGGACAAACTCTTTTCAGTTTATGGTATGGTCTTCTGGATAAGAATCCCCAATATCTAACTTTAAAAAAACAACCTTAGAGTGATAGATTTGGGACTTTGGAGGTCTTCTATCCCATCCCCCTGTTATCCAACCTTTCCTTGAAAACCTCCAGCAATGGAGCACCCATGACTCTGGAAGGCAAACTGTTCCATTGATTAATTGTTCTGTCAGGAATTTCCTCCTTAGTTCTAGGTGTCAGGTTAAAATTCAGGCTTGACACTAGGTTAGATCTCCCTTTGATGAGTTTTCACCCTTTGCTATTACTCCTGACCTCAGGTGCTATGGTGAATAAATTGCTTCCCTCTTGTCTGTGACAGCTCTTAAACAATTAAATCTTACACAATGAAAAGATATTAGCTTGATGTGCAATTTCAAGAAGCCTTAGAAGCAAAACAGAAATCTCTGGCCCAGTAAATCATATCAAGATAATAAACAGAACCTTACACCTCAATTTCTTTGTAGGCCATATTCATACAACACGTCAAGCCGTACTTTAAAAGCCTGATTTACTGAAGTAACCCAATTGATTTTGTTTGCACTAGACACAGAACCATATATTAACCATTACAGCTCAGTTTACACAGCAGTATACATCTCCTACTTCTGACACCTGCCATCATCCAGTATATATAGCACACTGTCTATAATTCAGGAAGTAGAAAACTGACTTCAGAATTAGGAATTATTAATGACATATGCTAAATAACCCATTATCTTGCTTATTATCTGACTGTCGTATAAAACACTAGATTCAAATATTGTTGTAATGATTAATGATTGATGATTGTTTGTCATCAAGTGAGTATCAATTCTTAGTGAACGCATAGGTAAGATTTTCTCCAGAGCAATCAATTATTCATTTAATCAATAGAATTAATAACTAATAAAATTTAATGTTTTAACAGAACTGATACAGAGAAGTCATGATCGAGGTATTTATAATCACATGTGATATAATGCAGAAATAGTGTTCAAATATGTGATGTTTAAATTAAATGTAGGGAGAATCAGAACCAATAGAAGAAAACATTTTTACATGGTGGACAGTTAAACTGGAATTTGCTACCAGTAATTGCAGTAAGTGCAGCCAATGTGGATTGTTTTAAAAGGGGTTAGACAGACTGACCAGAGAGTCATACTAGTTGGGGTATGATCAATGCATGAAGAAGGGATATTTGACCTCAGATGGATCATAGAAGTTTTACTCTGGCCTAAGTAAAATGTTAGAAAAGTTAGTAAGGAAGGTCAACATCAGGTGTTGATGAGAAGCTTTTCATTAAAAATTGGCTGTATCTCTCAGTGTTTTATTCATATGGATATGCGGGACAATTAAGATGTTGAAGTGTTAAAAAAGTGCCTTTTTCATTGCTGTTTTGAACTATTGGAGGAGAAGGGAATGATGAAAAGCCTGAAAGTATCAGTCTAGCCAATAGGAGGCATATTACAGCCCTGTGGAATGACCTCCCCCGCGACATCAGGATTACTTCCGACCTCCGCTCCTTCCGTGTACAGCTGAAGACCCACCTCTTTCAATTATCCGGCCTGGCTCAATCGCAATCGTAATCTTCCCATTCCTCCAAACTGTTTTTAAATTGTTCGTAAATATTAATTTTTTGGGTTTTTACAATTGGGGTATTTTAAAGCTGATTTTTAACTGTCTATTGATGTAATTTGTTTCCTCCTCCGTGTATGTATGTGTGTTGTATATGTATGTACGTTTGGTGTTGTTGTTTATGCTCCATTGTACGCCGCCCCGAGTCCTACTTGGAAAGGGAGCGGCTAATAAATCCAAATTTATTATTATTATTATTATTATTATTAGCATGCAAAGTAAGTATTTTAGACTAGGAAAAGTCATGAAAGTGCAGAGTCTCTTTGCAAACTATTGCCATATGTAATGGTCCAGTGTTCAGTAGATATATAGGAGCAGAAAACCAATGCATCCAACATGAAAGATGTTTTGGCCCAATCTTTTAAAACCTTAATACCATGCACACTAGATGAAAAATGCTGATTACAGGAATCAGTTCCCTTTGTGGTAAAATTGTAAGACCAATCCATGTCCTTGAAGAGTTTAGCAGACAGGTCTAGTTGGAAAAAGGAACACAGTTTGAAAAAGCAGATGCTTTCAATAGTCCCTTGCACAATCTGTATTCAGCAATATTAGTAGCGACAGAGAATAAAACTGGTATTAAAGTGTCAAGGATGACACTTTCCATACAAGATTGGGCAAATGCTAAATAACTCTTCTCCTTTGCATTGCTACTTGCTTGCTTGGATCTTTGTAAAACAGGAGCAGATTTTGCAAGAAGATATTTGCATAAAATCATGTAGCAAGGACCATGAATTTTTCCTAGCACATTCCTTCTGTTAGTCAAAATAATAATAATATATTCTTCAATTTATTTTTAACTTATTAAAAGTTATTACCAACAATAGAAAATCGGAGGAGGAGCCAATGTAATGACGAGGCGACGTGCGATCTCAATGCTCTGAGATCGCCGTCAATACTTTTGCCGCTGGGTGGTTCAAACAGATGTCAGCGTTCCAAATACCATGTAGAAATAAATCAAAGTCCAAGGCAGAATCATCCTTAAAGTTCTGATTTAATAATACAGGCATGTTGGCAACGTACTGTGGAATTTCAACTCTGATTTACATCCTGGGAGTTACCCAGTTGAAAGTTCATGATCCATCCACACCCCCCCCCCCCCCCCAATAATCAATCACATGCCCCAATCCTTTTCTTCCATGCTGGCATCTCCACCCAGCTTTTTCCGGTCAAATGTTGAGGCGCTGAGACAAAAGATGACCTTGGCTGCTAGGAAAAATTGACAACAACACATTCCACAATTCTACTCCTTTCGATTCCCCCCTCCCAATGACTACACTGAACAGGAAGAATATGTATTGCTGATCTCAGGGACATTGCAAAGTCCCTGATCGATCCAAGAGAAGTTCTTCAAGCTGGCGACAAAAAATCCAGCCATTAGGCTGATGAAGTCGGGGCAGCTACAAAAGGAAGGATACGGAAAGAGAAAGTGTTTCCAGCTGATGAGGAATTTTTACCATTTTAAAAGAGACTGCCTATAAAAAACTTAAAATTAATTTAAATTGGAGAACAGAAGAAATAAGCAGTGGAATTAAATTTGGAATGGTTTTGGACAGTGGGTTATCTTAATTTTTAAATGCTATCTTCATGGATGGAATTTATGCAAGCCTTTTAAAATGAATGGATTAAGTTTTCTTCTTCTTTTTTTTCTTTTATTATTCTTTGTAACCTATGGACTAAAATACTCCTCTTTCATTACTGTGCATGTTCTCATTCTAGAATCGGACTTTTTTTAAAACTTGAAAAACAAAAAAATTACAAAAAGAAACAAAGAAAATTGCAACAATAACACTGCTACTCAGAGGCTGGAGGTTTGTATATTGGAAACGAAACACTTACTTTTCTCACTAATTATCCTGGCTTGGCACTCCAAGGTCTCACTGCTTGTTTATAGAGAGTGATAAGAAGAAAAGCATACAGATGTCCCTTTCAAGTATATCTTTAACCAGAGAAAGGTGAAAATAAAATGTTATTGTCAATCTATAGCTTAATCTTGTTAAAACCTTCCAAGCTAGAGCAGCAGTGTTTGTTAGCTGGAGATAATGGCACAATTTCAACAGCAGAAAGAAATTTTAAGTCTGCAAAAGATATTCTTAGAAATACAGAAATTATCAAACACATATGAGAGGATAGAGAAGAAGTTGGAAGATTTAGAGCATCTAACAGCAAAATATGATGAAGAAGTTGGAGATGTTTATCAAGTGGAAAAAGTGGTGGTTAAAATCCTAAAAATCGAAGAGGAAAAGGAATATAAAGAAATTAAAATTGCTGATATTTATGGTGATTGGTTTGTCTCTGAAAATCTAAAGAGTGGAATACTGAAAGAAGAATTAAATGGAGGGGAAATCTACCCCAGATGGCAAGATACAGAAGAAGAAAAAACAAAAGAATTTATGGATTTAAAGAGAGAAATTTTATTAGCAATATCACTGATAACACTACCGACAATCAAAGATAAGCTGATTAAGGAAACAGAAGAAGGGCATCGAAATTACATGAGAGATTTTATAAGCAAGGAGTTGCTAAGAGGAGTCCATACAAAGTTGATTAAGGAGATGATTAGAGGACTGACACCACAAATGGCAGAAGATATGAGACTGTTTTGCTACTGGAAAGATACAGGTTGATAGATGGAAGAGTATAATTTAAAACTAGTTAAACTTAGTGAAATTTAGTGACAATAGATATAGTTAAATAAATAATTGATAATGATAATAATGTATATAATGTGTAGTGTTATGATAAGCAATAATTGGATATGAATATTGAATAGTACCCATGAAAGGAAGATTAGAAATCCTTTTGGATTATATATAAAGGTTAATAAAAAAGAACTAAGTTAGATACAGTTAAGTCTTGATTATTAGGGGGAAAATGTTATGATGCAGGATATAGTCAAATAAAGGAGGGATAATGATAACAACGTATATACACGTATGGGTACAACATAAGGAAACTGGATGTAAATTGTAAACAGTGATTTGGAAAGGAGGATTAGAAAACTTTGTTATTAAATATTATGGATGTTTAGCTAGAATAGGACATAAGGATTCAGTGTTATTGGAGGATTTTAGAAATAGTAAATGAAATGCCAGTATGTGGTTATGTATTAAATCTTAGTATATTTTATGATGAAGGACATTTAAACAATTATAGTCAAATGAAAATGGAGGTATGATGATGGTAACATGTGTAAATATCTGAGTTAAAATACTTGAGTTAATATGAATTATGTTTGTTGACTGTGGAAGAGATGCACATAAGCCTTTTTGTAACCAACTGATACAGTATCTACAGTTTGTAAAGAAGGATGTGCTTGTTTTGAAAATTAAAAATATTTTTTTATTAAAAAGCAAAAAAATAAATCAGTATCATAATATATAAAAATGGTTCATGCTAAAACACTAAAGACAGAGGTGGAATATAGTATAAAATGTATTAGCAATCCTAGCAGAAGAGTGAAAAAATCAAGATCAATTCAAAAATACAAAATTGTTAAAATAGGTGAGAAGATGAATTTCCTACAGCCTTGAAATTGCTCCTTTTAATTAAGACTATATCTTGTCTAATATTTCTATTGCAAAACTACCTACCAGAATATATGTCCATAATTTCAACATAATTGCAACATAATTTTGAATTTGCTGCCAAAACCTAGCAGTGAAACGAGATTTCCACCCAGGGATTGACAACTGTTCTAGCAAACAGAGGGTGTAGTTTCAATCATATACCGTAAGTTAATTACAAAAGATTTTTTATCTTCTTATGAACAGGTTTATCCAAGGACTAATAAAGGAAGACCTCTTTAGAACTACAGTATCAACTTTTGGTCGACTATCTTGTTCAGAAGGAGGAGGAAGAGGAAGCACTCATCTTTCTAAATGCAAAAAATAAAGGCTGTGACACCTTGATGTTTGTTCAATATGAAGAATTTAACGGGTAAGTAGACAACTTGTGACCTGGGTCATCCTTTCAGAGATATTTCCATATCTAGACAGAGAAACAGAAAGACCATGGGCTGATGGTTATTGTTTTGATTTAAAAATTAAAGAAAAAAACATCATTTTATTAAAAAAAGATTTGTAGCAAGACAAAAGAAATGCTTTTTGTTTAACAAAAGATGCTTTTGATAAGAATATTATTTCCTCAACTTAAAGCAGTGCTTCTCAATCTTAGCCCACCTGAAAATGCATGGACTTCAACTCCCAGAATCACCCAGCCAGCTGGCTGGGGAATTCTGGGAGTTGAAGTCCATGCATCTTTAGGTGGGCCAAGGTTGAGAAGCACTGACTTAAAGCAACGGGCAGTTAACCATGCTGGAACATCCGTTTCTCCAGATAAAGCAGCATAATATCCATGGTTTGTCTTTGCATTGTGAGAGCAAAGCACGACTGCATTGGAAACTGTGCCCCTTGAAGAGGGATATCTTCATCTTCTGATAAATAGAGCTTAATTCTTGGAATCGTGACAAGGTCATTTTTGAATGGATCAATGTTTATCTTTGTTACAATAAGATTCTTGTGGAGTTTTCCCACTATCACCTGTGTTCCATTGCAAGCCTTGGAGGATCCAAGTTACTCATTAAAATAATGGGACGGCCTATCTTCAATTCAGTTTATGTGATGATAATTCAGAGAGTTCAGTTAAGGAATCGTGTTGGGAAATGAATAATGTTAGCTCCTTCACTGACAGCATTGAAGGAACAATATTCTTCCATCACTCCGTGAAGCATCTCAACTACTTGAAACTGAATACTGGTGAGAGAAAAGTTTCCTGAAGATGGGCTCCAGCACGAGTCAAAAGCTTGGAAGACTTAAACTCTGGTTCCAGTGACTGATTCAGATTGGATCCTGCAACATTATCCTGGGACACATATATTTGTCTTCATTTGTGAGTACTGGAACAGCGACAACTTTCATTCCCCCCAGGAGTTATTGGTTCTGGGTCCTAGATAAATTTTGTAAGTTTGCTCATTCGGTTCAAAAATTGTTGTTGTCCAGGTAAAGATCATGATGAGAGTTTTATAGTATATAGATGGAAATCAGTTTCATTGCCTAGGCATGCAGCTTTGGTTTCTTTTGAGTGGTCACAGAAGGATAATTAGAGAATAAGTTGTGAATGGTTTCCCAACTGTGGTTAGATATGAAATTATCAGTTTATTTTATTTTTATAATTTTGATGATGCTGAAAATACTAAAGAGTTACATTCTGATTTTCTAACCCAGTGGTTCTCAAACACTGTGGTCTGAGGACACTTTTACATTCTTAAAAATGATTGAAGACCCCAAAGCTCTTTGCTTTATGCAGTATGCGTTTATTGATATTCACTGCATTAGCAAAATTGCAAAAATATTTTAAAATTCTAAAATATTGTAGTTGAAACTGATGACCTACTGAAAGGGTTTTGGAGAGCCCCAGACCACACTTTGAGAACCATTACTAAAAACTCCCTTTTTATGATCCTGTAATTCCTGAATTCAGGGTAAAGTTGAGGCGATCGGATTCATCTGAGCGTTTACTGGTCAGATGCCCTTCCTGACACCATGTAAAATTCACAGCAGATATTTTTTCTTTGTGCCCTAGGAGATAAACATCTGCTTCTACCTGAATTCTCAACCTTCCAAGTGGGAAGCAAGTGTTTTACCACTAGGCCACCACACCACTCACAGTTTGAGAACCACTACTCTAACCTTTATATTGCTGAAAGAGCTATAAGAGTCACACAATATCAAAAGCCAAATGGGCTACCATACAGTTCAGTGCAATATATAGCCTAGATTAGATCTTTTATTTGGTTCCCGAAGATGTGCTTTTCTTAATCACAGGGAGGGGTCCACAAGTGGACAGGTCCATATCTTGACATTCAAATTGGGATTGTCTGATTTGGTACAATGGTGGACAAAACATGTTAATATATGCTTCTATGAGTGGTGGCAGTTCAGCTACAACACCTATGCAAGGAAATTTGCACATGCATCTCTCCTTGCATATAGCATTATCATATGTCATATCTATGCATTTTTAGTACACAGGAGATAATGATTACAGACCTTTCTTCCTCAATCATGTGAAACCCCTTTGCACAATTGAGATATATACTAACGCAAAATAGCAATTTCCATTATAATCATTATGAGAACAGAACTTATTGAAGTAGATAACATATACTCTGATTTTCTGTCTCTTACAGGGGAGGGGGGAGGAGATAGACAGACAGAGTGTACAGACAGAGGACTGTCCATGGTTCTGGAACAGCCGTGGGCTCTCTCTAGAATTGTTCAGTTGTGATCAACTGCAGCCAGCTTAGCTCACTGTCAAGGAAGATGGAAACTAGTCTAACATACAGCCGGGTTTGCTGCCTAAAGTTAAGATGACGTCCCATCCTTACCATACAAGACTGATTTATAGAGTCTCCCCGAAATCTAATACGCCTGGGAGAGCCCGGGTGCCCAATTCCTGTTCCTGTAGAATGGAGCTAATCGCATCTGACCCAAAGCCCCTTTGGGGACGAGCTCAGGCACTTAGTCTGGAAAAGGAGATGAAGTACATTATCCTTCTTACACCAGTTTGGAGTCCGACGAAAGGTTTTTGGGCTAGTCTGGGATGGGCAGGACGGGGCTGGGCAGTCTTTCTGAAAAGATGATGTAACAAAAGAAGGCCCCGCCTCTCCTTCTCGGCCCATGTGCGCTCTCGCCGCCTCTCTTCCCGCCCACCGGCTGCCTTGGGCGCAGACGTTTCCCCGCCCTTCTGGTCATTCGAACAGGCTGGGCAGCGAGGTAGGTGTGAGTGTGGTCTCCCGCCGCCCCCAGTCGCTATGGGAAGCCGGCCTCTTCTCCTGCTGAGCGCAGTCCTCCTCCTGTCTCTTTCGGCTCCTGCCGCCGAGGAGCTGCACGGCTGGCCCCGGAGCCCGGTGCTGCCAGCGTTCCCTCGTGTCCGGGGGACTGCCCTTTACTAAACCCCCGCCAGCCCCCTCCCTCCCCGCCCTGCCCTTTCCCGAGTCGTCCCTTGCCCATCCCCTGCCCGGCAATGAGGCAGCGGGGCTGCTAGATGGGCAGCTCTTCCGGCGGTGGGCAAGGCGCGCCCTTCTCAGCTCCCGGCCTCCATGGCTTCGTAACGGCCTCCGCCCGAGCAGAAAGCATCTTTCCCCGCACCCAGCGCAGGCCATGGGGGCTTCCGCCGCCGCCGCCTTCCACAAGGCCACCCGAGGAGCCGCGTTGGTCTCCAGCCTTCTCCTGGTGAGTCACCGTGTCAGGGATGCGGGCGAGAGAAAGGAAGTGCCGAGCGCCTCGGGAGCTTCCCTATTGCGGTGGAGGGGTAGGTGGCTTGTGGGGACGGGAGGGAAGGAGCCGGGGAGCGAGTCCCGCCGCAATGCTGTTGCTCGGGAAACTGCGCCCTGAGCCATCCAACCATCTTTGATTCCAGCGGTCCGTGCTCCGAAAATGAAACGCGCCGGCTCTCCCGGGTATGGAGAAGCAGCCGCCTTTGCTTCGTAAGCTTGAGCCTTACGTTCGGACCTGGGGCGACTCGGGTCACAACCTGCCTATGATCGGAGGCGTTTTTTGGCGGTTAGCCTCAAGTGGCCTTCAAAACAAGACAGCAATCGTTTATCCAAGGGGAAGGCTGGCGTGGGGAAGCCTCACAAAGCCGGCTGCTCATCCCACATGTTCAGAAACTAGGGAAAGGCAGTGGGTTGGCCCTGGGCTGGGCTTCCTTCCAAAGTTCGTGGGCGAAGATACCTCCAGGATCTCATTTTTTCCATCTGCCAAAGGAGTCCTGCCAACAGACTGATGGGGAGAGATGTTTCAATTTGCTAAGTCATGGACCGGGGCACTGCAGCAGGGAAACCTATGAATCACCCCTTTCCCAACCCGGGAACTGGCAGATAGGGAGAAGTTTCCATAGGCTGCCTTTACACCTTTACGGAAAACATTCCCATCCCTGGGCTAGAGAGAGATGGCTAATGCGAGAACTGGAAGAGAGGAAGATTGTCATAGAAGAGTTCTGAACTCTTGGGTGTCAAATATGGGAACCTTAAGCATCTTTGACCCAAACTGCAGTCCCAAACCAGAGATTAGTTAGTGCTTTCCACATATCATGATTATAACAATGGCTTTGCAAATGCTCTCTTCTGGTGTGTCTCAGGGCATGCATCCAGAGAGAAAAAGAGTGAAGAGCTGAGGTTATGAAATGAATGGTTCTGCTACAGCCACAGTTGCTTTGTTGCCATCAGGAGACAGGGGCTGGACAAGTGTGTTGTTGTTCAGTTTTTGGCCTATTATAGGGGTGGGGGATTAAGGGATGGAGCTGCTGTTATTTAATTCCTCTTTGGTTCCAATGTTGCTTTTCATTAAAAATGAATTACTAGCAGGGTTCTATATCATGCCCTCAAATACCTGATAAGCAAAGCACTGAGAATTTGAATGAATTCTTGCTGCACCAATATGCTGCTTTCTTGATTTTATTTATTACATTTATATTTGCAGTCTTCAAGGGAGGCAAAAGTATAATTTGCCTGTTCCCCAGTTTCATTCTTGAGCAATCCTCTGAAATTGGCCGTAGCAAGACATATAATGACCTTCATGGCTGTAAGGATTTGCTGTAAGGCTGTGAGGAATATTAAGTGGAGGTCCATACCAGTACAAAAGTGCCATATAGAAGCCACAGATATTTACCTGCAATTTTCTGTCCACCATCTTTTAAGAGACTGTGCGGGTGTGCAAATGATCTTGTTCAGATCTCTCAGTAGACTCCCTGATGCAAGATACTATGTTGCCTTCAGTTTCTCATCTCCCATTTCATAATAACATTGAGTTAATTTAAATGAAGTGTTTGGAAAAGTGTTACAAAATATTTGTTGAAGTCTTACTTAGCTCTTTTTATCAGCATTGATACTGTTGCAACATCTGGCACATAGGAAATTTTTATTTTATTTACCGGGATCCTTAGAGGCCGTTTAGAACCTGGGCATTTTATTGTCTGCCAGATGCAGGAATGTTTTCCCAGTACTGGTCTAAAATGCCAAAACTTATTTCAAACATAACACAAAGCCGTAATGTGTTCTTTAGGAAGAGAAGGACAGTTTAGCAAATTCATTTATTATTTTTTATAAACCACAGTTTGCTCTCTTGATAGGATTCTTACTTGAGGCTGGAGGGAGACAATTTTTGAATGGTGGGCAGAAAAAATCCACTTCAAAATATGGGAAAGGCCTGGGCAGATTTAAGTAGAGAGATAAAATTTAATTGATCTTAGCATGCATTAGTTTCATCTTTCTGTCATATTCAAAATCACAATTTGGTAGCAAATCCAGAGGGGGATCTGAAACCATAGTCAAGGGTTTAGAAGGCGTGATGTCTGCTGGACCAGAGGTTTTGCATTTGGAAGCTGAAAAAAAAAGGTGGGCAAACCAGATTATAGATTAACAAAATGTTTCAGTCTAGCCCATGCCTGCAGAAGGATTGTTCAGAGTTAATAATGACATAATGGGAGAAAAGAGTAGGATGCCTTTGGCTCATTTCTTGTATCTCTGAACAATGGTAAAATGATCGTCATTATTGTCCGTAGGAGAACTATATGATTAGGGTGATAATGACATATTTCTCCTCTTCTTTGTTGTCAAAGTGAGAATTTTTCTACTGGACCTCAGGAGATTCACAGAGGTTGGTACAGTTGCATAGCTACTTGGATATGAACTGTACTGTTGCTATGGTGCTGTACATTCAGCATTTTTCAAGGACAACACGAAGTTTGTTTTTCATTTGGAGGCCTTGTGAATTTGATTCCCTTTATAAAAGCTGGATTTGGCTAGAATTTGGGGTTTGGTGCAGTGTTAATCTTTTGAGATTATTTTTATAGCCAAGGGTGCTTCAGCAACATCAATTGAAAGCTTAATTCTTTGCTTCTTCAAGAAGCGATTATGCTTTGAGAATAATGATTTTTTAAAATGATAATAATTCAGTTACAGGGAGTCCACTTTCTTTTGTAGACAAGATTGCTATGGGTTCCAGCAGGACCACTTCCAGGAAGGCCCCTCAGTTTGGGCTAATTTTGACCCAGGTTAGATTATTAAATTCTCAGGTTTAAGTTTAGGATTCACTTGCTGCCTTTTATAAATAAGAATTCTTTACATGCTAATACATCCTTCCCCAGGTATTACTCTCTGTAGTCAGAATTACACTTGTATTTTCTGTTATGTCTTGCAGGTGTTTTTATAATACAAATAATATTCATTTAGTGACCATAATTAGAACTGGCCACTTGGTTGTTAAGTGGAGTGCTCACTAAATGAAATCATGACTGTTCATATGATCTTACTTCAACTTTCCTTTGCTGTACAGGTTTTAGGGTTGTAAATGTAAGGATTGGTCATAGTTGTTTTTCATCACTGTCATAATTGCCAAAAGTCACAAAGTTTGGCAATTCCTAAATAACTCATGATAGAAACAAAGTCCCTACTGAAAAAGAACCGGCCACAGCCCGGTCAGACTCAGGCTTGACACCTATCCATATTTCACTGCTTCTTTCAATCTGTATATGTATCAAATTAGAAGGAGAGCTTTCTAATGCTTGTATCACTTGAAACAGTTCCAGTTTACAGAATATAGAATTGGAAGGGACCTTATAGATCATCTAGTCCAACCCTCCGCCCAAGCAGGAGACCCTACACCAATGATGGTGAACCTTTTTGTCATTGTGTGCCAAAAGCTCAAGCCTGCGCACCCGCAGCCATAATGCAATGAGTGTGACACGCCCGTATGTGCAACCCGTCCCCTGTGCATGCATCCCCCATGCATGTGCACATCTCCCGCATGCACCCCACTTCCCGCGCATGTGCAACAGAAACCCAAAAATCAGCTGGCTGGGGTAGGGGCGTACGCGCACGTATGGTCGAGCTGAGTTGGGGTGATTGCTTGTGTGCCCACAGATTCACCATCACAGCCCTACACCATTTCTGACAATTGGCTGTCCAGTCTCTTCTTGAAAGCCTGCAGTGATAAAGCACCCACAACTTCTGAAGGCAAGCTATTCCCCTTGTTGATTATTCTGACTGTCAGAAAATCTCTCACGAATGAAGGCGAAAATAAGGAACATCTCTCCTTATTTCTAGCTTGTATCTCCCCTTGATCAGTTTCCATCCATTGTTCATTATCTGGCCTTCGGGTCCTTGGAAAATAGGTTGCACCCCTCCTCTCTGTGACAGCCCCTCAAATATTGGGACACTGCTATGATGTCACCCCTAATTCACTAGACTAGCCATGCCCAGTTCCTGTAACTGTTCTTCATATGTTGTAGTCTCCAGTACTCCAATCATCCTGGTTGCTGTTCTCTGCACTTTTTCTAGAGTTCCAACATCTTTTTTCTAGTATGGTGACCAAAACTAGATGCAGTACTCTAGATGTGGTCTTACTAAGGCTTGATAGAGTGGTATTAGTTCCTCACTTGATCTTAATTGAATCCCTCTGTTAATGCAATTTAGGATTTCATTGACTTTTTTGGCTGCTGCTGCACACCACTGGCTCATGTTTAATTGATTGTCCACTAGGATTCCAAGATCCCTCTCACATTTAGTGCTATTAAGCCAGGTCTGTAAATCTGTAAATCTACTTTTGGTACATATGTATGAGTACATGTACGGTTGATGGAAATGTGTCAATAGAACATTCTACTTAGACTTTGAAGATAAAACTTCTAGTCAGATATAATGGAAAAGCAACTGATTATTAGCCTGAAAAATGTAACTTCCATCCTATTTATAATAACCAGAATGTACAGCCTAGAAATCTGATTTGCAAGCATCTCCATGAATGAGCAGGAAGGAGAGGCCCATGATGTCTGCTATTTCTCTACTTCAGGTTCATTTTTTGTACGGTTTGGATGACACAGCCATTTCACATCATAACATAACAAGGCAACCCCACGGGAGTAAATAAATTACAAAACTAAGTTTTAAGAAAAACAGTACCATAATTTCTGTTGCTATTATATATTTATATGCATACATAATATTAAACAGCATAAACCACCTATTTTCAGAATAGAAGGTATATTTCTCCCTTCCCAGTAAGTGGATGAACTAATTAAGAGAGTGTTAAATATTTGAAGAGACAGACCTGGTATTCAGTACAATCAACTGGTCCCTCTGAATTGAAATGCTCTGCAAGTATTGCTGCCAGTCTTTAAACACAAGAATGTTAAACTAAACGATCACTTCTGAATATAATAAACCATATATGATTTTTATGCTAATACAAGGCTAATAGTTTCATTCAGATTTGAACTTCTCAGTCTGTCATTGAATTAATTTGCTGCCCTAGTAATAAAGGGTGCCAGCTGCCGTTAATTCACATTCCTATGTATTGATTGTTGACTTAGTTTTTGGTTAGCAACTCATCTACCCAACTAGTTTCCCCCTCTCTTTTATCTTTAATGTCTTTACCTTCCTGATTTAATAACTTGCTATTGATACATTACTTTTTTTTGTTAACAGTGGCTTATTTTGAGCTATTTCAAGTGCTTTCTTAAAAATAAATGTGAGCATCGAAAAGGAAAGGAGCATTCAGTCCTTTGAGTGATCCTTAAGCAGTCCAACCAGTATTAGCAAATATTAAGCTGTCTGAAAACTTAAGCAGCATTAATAGGTGTTCACTGATTTTAAAGTTTATTTTTCAAGACAATTTCAAGTGTCAAAAACTTTAAATGTTATCCTGTTTCCCCGAAAATAAGACCTCCCTGGATAATGAGCCCAATTGGGCTTTTTTAGTGCATGCTCTAAAATAAGCCGTCCCCTGAAAATAAGCCCTCCCCAAAAATACTGCAACACAGCAGCAGCCACAAGGTGACCACGCTTGCCGCCTCCTGCACCTCAAAAATAATAAAACCTCCCCGAAAATAAGGCCAAGCACTTATTTCGGGGGAGTCAAAAGAAAATAAGACCCTGTAAGAAATTTACAGTTGGAAAATATTTGCATGTTACTCACTAACCCCTGAACGTAATATAAAAAATATTCTATTAAAATTAAGTTATTACCCATTGCATGTTTATTTTGTATGTGTGCTGGCTCATTCTTTTTATATGGTCAGTGATGGCATGGTTTTTTTTAGGAATCTTGATACCTTGTAATCTAGTCAATCATGGTTCTTGTTCTTATAGTGAGTAGTTGATTTGGACTGGCTTGGTTCATGCTTTACACTTCACTCAAATTATGATTTATTTTAACCTGATTCATTCTATGAAAGAAACTTAATTTTACATTCTACCAACAAATGTAATGTGAAGTTATAAAATTAACGGGCCAGGCTGGCTTGCTGGAAAAGCCAACTTTTTAGGGTGTGTCGGAAGGACCGGAGGTCGGTGATTATGCGACGCTCCGGGGGCAGCTCATTCCAGAGGGAAGGCGCTCCCACAGAGAAGGCTCTACCCCTGGGGGTCGCCAGCTGACACTGTCTGGCCAACAGCACCCTGAGGAGGCCAACTCTGTGGGATCGTACCAGGCGAACCTGGTAAAAGGCCCCCCTGGTCACAGCTATCAGGTGTTCTTCTAAACTAGGCTGCGTGTCCAGGAGGACTCCTAGCTCGCGGGCCCTCTCTGAGGGGGCTAAAATTTCTCCCCCTATCATCAAAGATGGGACAAGATGCACAAATCGGGATGATGGAAACCACAGCTACTCAGTCTTGGAGAGATTGAGCTTGAGCCTGTTCCTTCCCATCCAGATCCGCACAGCCTCCAGGCATCGGGACATCACGTCGAGAGCATCGTTTGGGTGGTTTGGGGTAGAGTTGAAAAGTTGGGTATCATCAGCATATTGATGATACCGTACCCCAAAACCACGGATGATCTCGTCCAGTGGTTTCATATATATGTTGAACAGAGGGGTGAGAGAACCGACCCCTGGGGCACCCCACAAGTGACATGCCTCAGGGTCGATCCCTGCCCTCCAGTCAACATGAACTGCGACCGATCCGACAGGTAGGAGGAGAACCACCATAAAACGGTGCCCCCACTCCCAACCCCCCGAGTCGTCACAGTAGGAAACCATGGTCGATGGTATCGAAAGCCGCCGAGAGGTCTAATAAGACCAGGACAGAGGAGCAGCCCCTGTCCCAGGCCTGCCAGAAATCATCGACCAACGTGACTAATGCCGTCTCCATGCTGTACCCGGGCCTGAAATACAACTGAAATGGATCCAGGTAGACAGCTTCATCCAGGTGTCTGGGGAAGCTGACATGCTACCACACTCTCGACAACCTTTGCTACAAAGCAAAGGTTGGAGACCAGACAATAGTTGGCTAAAGAAGCTGGGTCCAGGGAAGGCTTCTTAAGGATGGCCTCACCATCGCCTCCTTCAAGGTGGTGGGAAAGAACCCCTCTCTCAATGAAGCATTGGTAATCGCCTGGAGCCAGCCTTGTGTCACCTCCCGGGAAGCCAAAACTAACCAAGAGGGACACGGGTCCAGCACACAAGTGGCAGCACTGAGTCTCCCCATAATCCTGTCCATGCCCTTGGGGGTCACAGGGTCAAACTCATCCCAGATTGTCTCCACAAGATTCATCCCCGTCGATTCGCCCAAATCTACCCAGTCAGAGTCCAAGCCTGTCCGGATCTGAGCGGTTTTATCCTGCAGATACTGAACAAATTCTTCAGCCCTACCCTGCAAGAGGTCTTTCCCAGTTCCTTGGTTAAGTAAGGAGCGGGTCACCCTAAACAGGGCGGCTGGGCAGTTATCTGCGGACGCGATAAGAGCAGAAAAATGTTGCCGTTTTGCCGCTTTTATCGCCACTAAGTAGGATTTAATATGAATTCTTACTAGTGTTCGATCAGATTCGGACCGGCTGGCCCTCCAACCACTCTCTAGACTTCTTTTCTGACGTTTCATCTCCCGGAGCTCCTCGGTAAACCAGGGAGCCACCCGGGATCGACACCGGGTCAGAGGCCGCAAAGACACAACACGATCCAAGGCCCCAGTGGCCACCCTATCCCAGGCTTCGACTAGGGCTTCGGTCGAGTTGTGAGCAAGGGATTCAGGAAAAGTCCCAAGTTCCATCAGGAACCTTTCAGGGTCCATCAGGCGCCTGGGGTGGAACCATCTAGTTAGTTCCGCCTCCCTGCGGCAAGGGGTAGCAGTATGGAAGTCAAGCCTGATGAGGAAATGATCAGACCATGACAAGGGTTGAATAGAAATATCCCCTAAATCTAGATCATTCATCCACTGCGCAGAGACAAAATTCAGGTCGAGCGTGTGTCCCCTATTATGGGTGGGGTCTTGAATTAACTGAGCTAAGTCCATAGCCGTCATGGAAGCTGTGAACTCCTGAGCTGACTCGGATGTCTCGCCAATTGAGGGCAGATTGAAATCCCCCAGGACCATAAGCCTGGGGAAATCAACCGCCAATACAGCTAACACATTCAGCAGCTCCAGTAGGGCCGATGAAACGTAGCAGGGAGACAGGTACGTAACAAAAAGGCCCATCTGAACTCCAAGGCCCCATTTCACAAAAAGGGACTCACACCCGCCTATCTGAGGCACAATAACCTCCTGAGATCTGAGAGTTTCCCTAATAACCTCCCCCCCCTGCCCCTGCCCTGGGCTCTCGGCTGGTGAAACGCCCGGAAGCCTGGTGGGCATAGTTCACTAAGGGGAACACCCCCCTCATGGCCCAACCAGGTCTACGTAATGCACACCAGGTCCGCTGTACCCTCTTGTATGAGTTCGTAAATGAGGGGAGCCTTATGTACCACGGACCTGGCATTAAGCGACACCAGCCGGAGACCAGGATCCTATAATCCCGAGCGATTTATATATCATGCTTTCACTGCATGCTAACACTATAAGCAAACTATATTATGCTTAACACAATGCAGTGTCCTCATTTAGCAACTGCCTCAGACGTGACCATTTATAGTTGCAGTAGTAATGAAACAGTAACTTTGAGACCAATCCTCCCACTTAGGACCTTTGCAGGTCTGCAAAGCAAAGGAAAGCTGAAATAAGATCCTAAGTACAGTTGTGGTTTGACTTAGCAACTGCTTTGCTTAATAACTGAATTGAGGATACCAGCTGTAGTTGCTAAATGATGTTTGTGTAAGTATCTATAAATCCAGTAGGTTTTTGTTGTTGTTGTTCCTATACCCAGTAAGCAGTCATTCATTTTGTATTGATTGATCAATATTGACTGATATCACCCCCAACCTTAAGATTCTTGATAAAACCAATACAACTATTGTATGCATGTGATGTTTGCTCCTGCAAGAGAAGAAAAGAAAGAAGAGAAGCTCCCTACAGGTTGAGGGAAATGCATCGTTTGCAATTTTGAACATGTATATTTCTGGCATACCAACCAGTGGAAATATCTCACTGGCAGTGGTGGGTTCCTGCTGGATCGCACCGGATCGTGCGCGCTCCCTTTCAGCGCTCCACCTGGCTTGCGCGCTCCCTTTCAGCGCTTCACCTGGCCTCGCGCTCCCTTCCGGCGCTGAAACCGGAAGTACAGTTTTGCCCGGCCCTGGCGAAGCAATGACGCCTGTCTGCGCTCCACCAGCTCGGCTGGGAACGGAGATGTTTCCTCAGCGGAGCGGAGCGCCTGAAAAGCCAGGTGGAGCGCTGAAAGGGAGCGCGCAAGCCAGGTGGAGCGCTGAAAGGGAGCGCGCGAGCCAGATGGAGCGCTGAAAGGGAGCGCGCGCGATCCGGTGCGATCCGGGAGGAACCCACCACTGCTCACTGGGAATAGAAGAAATGGACTGAGGAGGTAATAAAAGCACCCTTGAGTAGGTGGTGACCAAACATCTGCTCCCTTACAAAGTTTGTAGCTGAGCCAGAATTTTTGAGTGGACCTGGCATTTGGGAAAGGATTCTATTAAGCAGCAGATTGGTTGACAACAACATGCTAGCAGATCTTACTGTTGCAAAAGCAAGGGGCAGTTGGAACTGGCCCTTTCTCTATAGGATGAGAAAGAGCATTTTAATTCTGATCAAGTCAGTTTGAAAATAAGGCAGAACTCCCTGGGAGCTAGATTAAACAATTTCTCATGTCAATCATTGTCTTCTATTGCAATTGCTTTCTCAAAAAGTCAAATAGGTGAGTTGAGGACTTAAAAAGAGAAATAAACTGGTCATCCACTTTACATCAAACTTTCTTGTTTTTACTGAAGTGTACTCTTCTGTTGTCAATAGTGGGTGGTAGCTTTGTAAAGGCCTCAAGTGGAGATGAGCTATCTGGGCTGCAAGTTATGTTCTGAATTTCCTCTGCCTATTTTGAAACCTGGATTCTTAAGAAATGTCCCTTCCTATATCATCCTGCTTTGTGAGAAAGGTTGAGGGTTCTGTTCATCTGAAATTTATGTGTGTGTATGTATGTATGTATGTATGTATGTATGTATGTATGTATGTATGTATGTATGTATCAGTTCAGTTCAGTTCAGTTTATTAAATTTATAAACCGCCCCCTCTCCCCGAAGGGACTCGGGGCAGTGTACAGACAGAAATAAAATATACAATATAAAATAAAATAAAATATACAATAGACAACAAAAATACAAAACCCCAGACAAAACAAATTGAACACACAGTCTGTACAATAGTCATGAACTAACTGATGATTAAAACCAATTAAAACCAATTAAAATACCCCAGAATTTAAAAATTTAAAATGCCGGCCAGGAAGGTCAAGATTAGATTATAATTATGATTGCGATTGGGCCAGGCCAGCTAATTGGAACAGGTGGGTCTTGAGTTTCTTATGGAAGGAGCGGGGAATCGGCAGTAATTCTAATATCGGGGGGGGGGGGAGGTCGTTCCAGAGGGTTGGGCCCATCACAGAGAAGGCCCTACTCCTGGGCACCGCCCGCCGGCATTGCTTAGCGAATGGTACCCGGAGGAGTCCCTCTCTGTGGGAGCGAATTGTATGTATGTATGTATGTATGTATGTATGTATGTATGTATGTATGTATGTATATATCTGGAAACTAGTAAATCTGTAAACTATTATTTGTTTTATAAATGTGAATATATGTGTCAGATTTCACCACTGAAATTCAGTCTGAAACCCACATTTTAATTCGGTTTACCATCGCTTGCTGAGATCAAGAGAAAGGCAAAAAGACTTCCAAGAATCCAAGAAATAAGTGTTCATAAGAGGGCAAATAGCTTCTGTGAAACCACAGATTTGAATATGTACAGTATTTGGATTATACTTACTCAGTAAGTCAGTAAAGCTGATACTATTTACTGTAATTTGCCTTGCGAGATGTATTTGACTTGCATTTATGTATGTGTTTCAGGGATTTATGTTCCTGGGCACTGTGGATGCTCAGTCCGAGGTGTCATCTGAACAGAACACCATCAGTACATACACCCATCATGATCGTGCCACTAACACACATCTGACTTGCCACAAGTGTCCTGCAGGAACGTACGTATCTAAGCACTGTACCATGACGACCTTAAGAGAATGCAGCTCTTGTGCTAATGGGACCTTCACAAAGCACGAAAATGGTATAGAAGAATGCCATTCATGTAGAAAGCCCTGTGAGCAGTCAATGATTGAGAAGACACCTTGCACTGCTTGGACTGACCGTGAATGCTCCTGCCCACCTGGTACATTTTTACATGGAGACGCTTGTATCCCTTATAAATTATGCCCCATTGGATGGGGCTTAAGGAAAAAAGGAACTGAAACTGAAGACATCAGGTGCAAACCATGCCCTCGTGGCACTTTCTCTGCTGTGCCTTCTAGTGTGCTGAGATGCAAATCCTTTACTAACTGTTCGCAACTAAACATGGTGGTGATAAAACCAGGGACAAAAAGGACAGACAACATCTGTGGATTTCAGTCAATTTCCCAGAATGTAGCTGGGCTTTTGTCAAGTCCAGAAGAAGATGAAAAGCACTACAAAGTGTCTTCTGCTACTTTTCTTACCAAAGGTAGGTGTAAAGCACTGGGAAGCATTCTCTGCTGGAACATGGGAAATGTGAAACTTTATTTTGAAGTAATAAGCTGGTAATGCTTCAATGTGGAGTTCCCTTCCCTTCTCTAAAAGATGCCTGTTGGGCTTCTACTTTACAATATCTTAGATCTCTTTTTTACAGCTCTTCAATAGTTAGCCTGATTCAGCTTCAGCATAATTCCTGTGGCAAGTACAGCACATTATGACAGCAATTATTTGACCAGCATGTGGCTAATGGGGAGATGGAAGGATCAACTATACTGGAGGGGGGAGGAATGGAGGGAGGGAGAGAAAGGGGGGGGGGACATAAAGGAGTTTTAAGTTGCATCACTTTATCAACCTGCTACAGAATTGTATTTCTTAAACTTGATAGATGTTATGTAGATATGTATAAGAATGCATAGTCAGATACCAAGTGAGTTCTTCTTTTTCCAACAATTAAACTGATTAATTTGTATAGTGTTTTAGCAATATCAATAGCACTCAGACTTATATACAACTTCACAGTGCTGCCCAGCCCTCTGTAAGTTTTCTCCTTTTGCTTGATTGTTTAAAATACTGTATGTAATAAATAGTAACACTTGCATCCTAGCCCACTACTTTTATTAAACCTTTCATTGTTAGTATTTTTATTTCATTTGAAACTATAGTATTAAACCTGGCTTAAAATCAGCATCTATTGTTAAAATGTTTTTCATGAATTGAGGATTTGGAGCCTAAGAACTATGCTCAGCAACTATGTTTTGAGAGATCTGCATGCACTCTTTGTGGCTATTTCATAGCATGAGCTACATGGGGTAAACAACCTGATGCCTTCCAGATGTTTGGGAATTCATCAGCTATCAGCATTTTTCTTACTAATGGGATTGTGGGATGTTGAGTCCCCACCAAATAGGGAGGACACTTCATTGTATACTCTTGAGCCAGTTATTTCTTTCTAAATTAAGTGCTGTTAGAGGTCAGAACTGTATTAATAACTTCTAGCAGACTTCCTCAACAAGGGCTTTCCAGACAGGCTGGATTTCAGCTCTTGAAGTTCCCAGTCTTTTAGATCATGTTGACTTTAAAACATAATTGGCAGTACCAGCCATGGAAAGACTGGCTGATAGGGTCTATGCTTGCTGATTCATTTTTAATATTGTATGTATTTTTCAGGTGTGCATGCTTCCTCTTCCAACTTCACCACCACGCCTCCCCCAAGCACATATGCTGACATGATGGAACCAACAGACATTTACAATGAAACCTCCAAGAATGAGACTGTGGCAGCTTTGAACTATTCTAAATCTATAAATCACCAGCAGCTATATTACCACAAACACACCCCTTCCAATCTTAACTTACAGCCAGCACTGGAGATGAGTGGCAACGTGAAATCCAGCATTCCATATAAACCCCCTAAAAGAGGGCCCCCAAGACAGGCTATGCATAAGCATTTTGATATCAATGAACATTTGCCATGGATGATTGTCCTGCTACTGCTGCTTGTGCTTGTGGTTATTGTTGTTTGCAGTGTCCGCAAAAGTTCACGAACTCTAAAAAAAGGACCAAGGCAAGATCCCAGTGCAATTGTGGAAAAGTCTGTTTTGAAGAAATCTTCTACCCCAACCCAACATCGGGAGAAATGGATCTACTATTCCAATGGGCATGGTGAGTAGTTATAGTTTTATAAACAGAAATATATTCACAGATAAAATAGACCTCCATTCCAGTTCAAAACACTCAAATCTCATAGCTTCTTAAAAATAACTTTATTCTGACGTAAAAGCTTATTATATCTCAGGAATCACGGGCCTTCTTTTTCATATTTATTTATTTATTACATTTATATGCTGCCCATCTCACAAAGCAACTCTGAGCACCTTACAAAATAGTGATATAAACTAACATGGAATGCATTGTTTCTCATTGTTTCTTTTTTCTTTATTTCCTTCCAGGGCATCTTTAATGCTACCCATAGCACATGTTTATTTAAACTGTATCTGTTTTTCACAGTTGTTTTTAACAATAAAATCATTTCAAGTCAGTGGAGATGTGATGTCACAAGGCCTTCCTCCTCCTTTTTTAAGACATTTAAACATATATTTAGGAAAGTGTATTTCACAAAGATACTTCTGTTGTATAGTCAATCTTCACACAGTGGACTTGTGTTTATGGTCTATCTAGACCCCGTATACTCTGAGGTTCACATGTTGGGCAACTGCAAGTGACCCCAAGATCTATACCTTGCTGTATAAGGTTTGAACAACAGTAGGGGTCAATTTTCAATTTAGTCAAATGCTTATTGTTCATACGTCTCATACCTTTGAGGTAGAACATTTGCTCTCCTGTTTAGGGAAATGGGGGCTGTATGAAGTGAGAAAATCAGTCCTCAGTTATCCCCAAGAGTCTGCCACTTTAAAGTGCTTTTTAATATAGCCTTCCTGGCATTTATTTCTAGCTATCTCAATCCTGCCTGTAAGCGTCTGGCTCAGGCTGTGTTTACCAGAGGTTGTACTTGGCATCAGAGCCTTGGTAGATCACAGGGAGCAACTTGCTTCTTTCCCCTGCCCTAGCATGTAGCTTCTTGGGATCTGTAGTGACCACACTCTTGATATTGATTGTGTAAATGTGCATAGTTTAATAATGTGTAATCGTTATTCTTTCACTTTATTTTAATAAGTTTTGATAGTATTTTGATCTACGAGAATGGAAAGAAAGCACAATCAGGTTCTCACTTTGCACTTGGGAAATTGTTGTTGATGAGGAGGTGTGAAGAAAAGGAGAAACCTGTTTTTCTTCCTGAGCTGAGGGGAAAGAGCAGAAGAAAGAAATTCTTTAGTATAATTAGTTTCTGTCCATGACAGGCAGGATTTCGTGATGATTATCCTAGACAAGGAGCTTCAGTGAAAGAAAACAGATACATGTAAACATTAGGATTATGGATTATTTGTGTGTCTGAAAATTCATTCTATTTCTTTCACATTCAATTATCAGGAAAAAAGAAAGAAAAGAAACTGTTCCTGTGTACATACCCTTTTCATGACCAATTCTGAGAGACTGGACTAGTTGGTGCAGTTTTCTTGACAAGGTTTTTCAAAAGTGGTTTGCCACTGTCTCCTCCTGAGGGCTAAGAAAAAGTGATTGGCCCAAGTAATCTAGCTAGCTTTATGCCTAAGGAAAAAAGACTAGAACTCCTTGTCTCTCCCAGTTTTTAGCCTGATGCCTTAACCACTACACTAAAATGCTGACCTTAAACACAAACACATATAAACAGTAAAACTTATAATCTATCTTTCCTTTTGGATTAAAGATGAAGGTTAAAACCATCCTAGATACTATTTTAGTGACTACTTCTAGGGGTTGCTTTTAGGCAATATCAGCTGAAAATAATCTTTCAACTGCAAGCTATTTTTAATAAAATATGTGGTTTTTTAACATTCTGTAAGTAAAGAGCAAAAATCAGCAGCCTTTACCAATATGAGTATTTTTCTTTGGAGTCAGTTCAGGATGGCACAAATTGAAAAAATATATATCCACAACCTTTTAAAAGGTTGATTTCTCACTTTGTATACTTTCTTTATATATGCACCCTGGTTCGTTGCAAGAATATCTAAAATTGGTTTACAATTTTAGTCATGAATTGCTAAAGAGCAAAATCCAAAGTCTTGGAATATCCAGCACTGTCTTTTGCATTCTGGTTTACATCTGGAATATGTGACAACATAGCAAACTTACTTGACTGAAATTAAGTAACCTAAAGAACTTAGCAAGAAAGAGCGGATAAAGCTCTGGGCTTTAATGCATTAGAATTTCTGCATGGGGCCAAAAGTAAATATCACCTCCTCAAAATTCTAGAATTGGAATTATTGTGAAGACCAGGAACAAACTTTAAGGTCACCTGAGAGAAATTGAGGCAATCTGTACTTCATAAGGCTTTGTATGAGAGAGCGATTGCTGGATGGAAAGGATATGCTGTCCATGCTGCAAGAGGCTGCTGAGAAGGGCTTAGGCACAACTTCACAAAAGTATGGTCCAATGCAAAGGGGAGTTTGGAAGGGTTGAGCTAGTAGCTACCACAACATTTTGGGAAACCACATGGCCAGCCAAAATTTGTGGATCCTTAGTATACATAGGGTGGGGACACGTTGGCTCAGTGTCGAAGACATTGAGCTTGTCAATCAGAAAGGTTGGCAGTTTGGCGGTTCGAATCCCTAGCTCCACATAACAGAGTAAGCTCCCGTTACTTGTTCCAGCTTCTGCCAACCTAGCAGTTCGAAAGCATGTAAAAATGCAAGTAGAAAATTGGAACCAACTTTGGCGGGAAGGTAACAGTGTTCCATGCACCTTCAGCGTTTAGACATGCTGGCCACATGACCACGGAGATTTAAAATGGAGATGAGCACCACCCTCTAGGAATGACTAGCAATATGTGCGAGGGGAACATTTACCTTTTAGCATACATAGAATATTGTTTTAGGAATGATTGGACAATCCATTTTTAGTTTGATCCTGCATCATCAGCGCTCCATGGAAATGTAGTAAAACCTTGCACATTGACTATTATATCATAGGAGGGCAGGACAGGTATAAAAACACACCCTACACTGTTCATCCTGCTTAATCTTAGCAACAGGTTCATGGCAGTTTTATCTAACTCATCTTGGATCAGAGAAATAAAAGAATTATCTGTTCAGAGCACTAAGTTTCTTTGTGCTTCCTATTGAATTCCAAGTACAGCTCCACTGGCTGCCACTTCAGAAAATGCCTTTCTTTTTCTCCAAAGAACTTTCTGATAGTTTGGTTGCAATTCCAAATGAATGGCATTGTACTGGTTTAATTTTGGGTAATTTCACTAATGGATGAAATAAGCCTGCTTGATTTAAATCTGCACTTGGATAAGTTTCATTGAAAACTAAAGAGATTAAAAAATGCCCATTGAATAAGATAGTCTGACAGCTTTTTAGATAGCTATTGGCTACCAAATCTAGGCTAGGATGGTCCAAATAATTGCTGGATGACAATAAAGATTTTTCGGACTCTTTGCACTGCCATGCAGTGATTATCTGGATATCTGTAACCCAGATAAAGTTTCCCTAAGGTTGATTCACAACAGTGATCTTCAACTGAGTATAGGGGTTAATTGATTTTATTTTGTTTTATGTTTGTCTTTGAGTCAGTGTAGATTCTTGGCAACTGCCTGCACGAGTCTCTGCAGTTTTTCTGGAAAGATTTCAGAAGTTGTTTGCCATTGCTTCTTTCCTAGGGCTGAGAGATAGTGACTGGGCCAATGTCACCCAACTAGATATGAGTATAAGGTGAGGCTAAATCTCACAGTTAATCTTTTCAAGATTTGCTCCCTAATCACTACAACAAACTGGCTCTTTAATAGGGAAATGAAAAATGGATAGCTCGTTTATTTTCATAGAAATTGCATGATATGATTTCAAAATCTTTTCTGTAGTATAGTCATTATGTAACTCTAATGGCAGATGATGAATGTAATTTTCTTTAATAATAAGAAAGGGAATCAAAGATTTACTTTTTTATCATCTTGTCTGGAATTGAGGGTTTACTCAATTCAGTCTTAGAGTCTTATGGACATAAAGTATTTCAGATTCCTTTCTACTAATGAAACAAAAAGTGGTATAAATAGTACCAAAGTCCATGTGGAAGTAACATCTAATGCAGTGGTGGGTTCCAGATCCAGTTGCAACCGGTAACTGGCGTCCTCCACATGAATGCGCACAGTGCACGCAGTGTCTTACCTTCCAGCGATGCCTCTGCAAGCCTCCGTGACGCTCCAGCTGCTCGACGGAGTGTTGCGCAGGCGCTGTATGCACCATGCGTGTGCGCAGAAGCACCAAAGGCTTTAAAGATAGGTAAGGTGGGTGGATGGGTCCTCCAGAGCACTGTACCAGAACGATACCCGGTGCTCCGGGCAGGCTCTGGTACACCCATACCAGGGTGTACCGCCTGCAACCCACCTCTGATCTAATGCTATACAAGTGGAATTTTTATTCATTTGTCCCCAGCTTCTTAAAATCTTCAGACAGCTTGTGATCTAAAGCAAAATTTGGGCCAGAGAACAGCACAATGCTATAGAGTAGACTGAGAAGAGAAGAAAAGTAAAGAAAAAGAAATCCCCAAAGAAGGAAATGGCAAACCATTTCCATATTGCTGCCAAGGAAACTATATTTACATGTCCTTCAAATAATTAAGTTTTGAGTTCAACTTGGGTGAGACTTGACTTTATGTTGAGAAGAAATCTGTTCCACTGAGGCCATTCAGTTAGTGGAAACCCTTTGCTTGGGTATTGTTAATATCCATTGCTTCCACCATTGTTTTCTTATTTGATATCATAAGCAGTTTCTTCTTGGAACAAGGAAGCATTACTGGTTGCTTTACATGATAAAACATAATAACGAAGCAGATTATTTTAATCTGCTTTTGATTAAGGGAAATAATATGCAAAATCTATGAAATTTGTTCAGCACAAGTCATATTAAACCTCTTGAAACCAGAATGCTAAAAATTTGAATTTTACATTGTTATAATTTTAAAAAAATCTGCATGAATTTTGAAGATTGGTTGCTGAACCACACTGCCATTTTTAACTTTAATACAATTTTATTACAACATTTTTATCTCAACTTTCAATGTTGCATGATGTGAAATTAGGTTGGGCTAAGGGATCATTGATAGAGATTTTTTTGTCTTAACTATTTAGGAATTTGAATATCTTCGTCTTACTCCATCATATTGGTTCCATTGCTTTTATTTGACTTATTGTTACGATTCTAGGATGGAAGAAAATTGTTTTGCTTTTAGATCTCCTTGACTTGTTGAGAGTTTAGTTTTTTGCATGCTAGCGTTACCAGACAATTATCCAATAACTCAAAACGCTTTCTTGAAAATACTCTGGAATCTTTAAGTAACATAGAATTCAACCGATAGAATATTGGGAAATTAGTTACATCACTTTTAACTTGCATGAAATAAGCTGTTTTTATGTGCACAGGGATTTTAATTTTTTTTCAAAAATTTATTCTTTGATATAGTTTAAGTCTCTCAATTTTTCAATTTTATTGTATTTTATATTTGCTCTTTTCCAGGTATTAGAATAAATTAATTATGTAAATGTATTAATAAAATTTATTTATTTACAAATAAATGAAAGCATCTTTTTTCTTAACTATTTCATGAATATATGTAATGCAGATGTAACCTTCAAAATTATGATAGTTGAGTGAGGATTTCCAGAGAAGTGAAACCATAATTGACATTGCTTTGGAAAAAGCAAGTCCCAAGTTCCATTTTTAAAAATTGCCTTTGAAAATTATCTGTATTCATTGTAGCAAGACTGCCAATAAGGTCGCCAACATTGCATGCATTTTTAGATGAATAACTATACTGAAGGGGGGGGGGGGGAAGTGTCAGTGAATCTTCTAATTCAGAACAGTGTTAGTTTGTAATTTGCAAAATTTTCTTCGCACAAGCATCCCTACCGTAAGGTAAAGAGAATTTTTTGAAAAACTTGTATTTGATATTCTTGCACCTTACCTGAAATTCTTCTCTTAAACAGGCATTGATATTCTGAAATTGGTAGCTGCCCAACTTGGAAGCCAGTGGAAAGATATCTACCAATTCCTGTGCAATGCCAGCGAGCGGGAGGTGGCAGCTTTTGCCAATGGATATTCTGCAGACCATGAAAGGGCTTATGCCGCTTTACAGCACTGGACTATCAGGGGCTCTGAAGCTAGCCTTGCCCAGCTGATCAGTGCTCTCCGCCAGCACAGACGCACAGATGTGGTAGAGAACATCAGGGGCTTGATGGAAGATGCAACACAGGTAATATCTACATTACTAGTTATGTGCATTAATATTCAATGCTAATCCAGCGGTGGGGGTACAGAATAGCCTTTTGCAGCACAATTGTGGTTCCTCTGCTGGTGTGATCCTCTCTCTTATTAAAGAATAATTGTGAGGGGGGGCAGCAACACAGATATTTTGTTTGTTTTTCTTGAAATCAAGCAATTGTTTTCTCCAAACATCTTAGTACTGACTCCAGGTCACTCAAAGTGCAGGGAATCTGAAGAAGTGGAAAGGCAACACTGTAGGGTATTTTTTTAAGGCAGCAAAGCTTCCTCCTCCCAGTTTTCCAACTTTTGTATCAGTTCATCATGCTATATTCAGTATGTGAAATGAATAGACCTGAAATAATTCCAGCAGACATCGGTGGAACCTTAATGCACTTAAGCAGCAGGTTAAATGTTTTGGAAATCATGTACATATTAGTTAGTTGGCTAATATGGAAATGTTCGATCATTTGTCCAAATGACAAAGGCATCTTTTTCAATATTGTGGCAGTTTTAATTTCTCTTCCGCTTTTCTTTATCTTCTCTTTTCTCTGTATCAAAACAATTTGATGCTTTGCTTTATCATTGTATGTTATCTGAAATTTGTTTTAGAAGAGCTTGAACGTGTAGGATTTTCAGCTGTAATCTTATCACCATCTACACACTAAGAATAGTTTCTAGTCCCTTGTTTTAAATAATGAATGGCTTTGCCTCACCATGTTATGCCCTATAAACATATTTCTAGGCTCATGCAAATCATGCAAAATACTGTGGACTTTGTACATTAGAAGTAGCTGAAGTGCCTGCTCTGGTGGAGAGGCTAGGTTTAATTGAGGACTACAGTAGGTCCTATCACAAGCATTGCAGTCATAAAATAATCACCACTGATAATTATACTACCAGTATTAGTAATGATTGTATCATATTATATACCCATGTAGACATTGGCGCTCTCCAGAATGTAACAGCTTATAATCACAACTTGTGCATTAAGAGTCTCCCATTTCATTACCAAAACGTTGCAAATTCCTAATTGTTTTACTTACCATAAATGATGTACTATCAGTATACCAGCAATGTGAACTTTGCAGAAGTCAGAGGACTAAAATAAGACAAATGCTCAACCTCCCATGGAAAAACCTTTGTAACGAGCAAAAGCAGGAAATTTTTTTTTGCAAAATAAGAGTGGGTAAATGTATGTAATTCATTGCAGAATTCAAGTGAAAGGAGAATGCAAGATATGACAGAGATACAAAATTAACGTTTCTAGTGATAATATAGAGGGATCACTTATTTTCCTCCATAAAGAAATAATAGTGACTATGGATGTGATGTTTTGATAGGAATCTATCCCACTTTGCACTAATGGGTTCATATTGGTGAGAATACCCCAGCAAAACACCCCTGGGTTGCTGGAGAATCATGCTAACATTTCAATTCTCATAGTTTGATAGTGTTTAAAAACGAATGAGCTTTAAGCTTTTTTACAGTAGCAATGGATTATGAGAGTCATTGCCTGAGTCCTTAGCAGCTGAAAGCCAGCTGCTTTTCATCACTGAACTCTCATATTTTGCTTTCAGTAGCTGTATAGTCAGCATGTATAAGTGACTGGTTTCGATGTTACTGAGCTTCTGAAAACTCATGCTGCACAAAGGCAATAATGAAGAAAGCATGTGGCTGTCTGATATCTTGCAGAGTTACAGAAAGTTATTCCCTTCTTGGCAAGAAATAAGATATCCAAGATGAAAACAATTTACTTTCATCTCTAAAATAAACACTCTTAATCAGGACAGTTTACAAATACTTCAAATACTAAATACTAAAATTGTAAAATGAACAACAATTTTGGTGAAAGCACAAACCTTTGTATACAACGAATGAAAGTAACAGTTACAGTGCCAAAAATGTTATCAGAATGCTCAGCCAATGCAACGGTCCAAAATGAGGCACATTAATCACATTCTTAAAAGCTGAAAAGATGGATAGTTCACTATTTGGCACTGAAATACAGATAGGCCATGAGGTCCTGAAAAAATATTTCATTAAACCCATCATGTGTTGTTGGGCTATTTATTCATGTTAAAACCTGTGAGAAAAAGGAACTGGCCATTTTTGAGCCCAATGTGTAGAAAAACATCTCCTTTTGATCATAATATTGATATCCAAATTCTGCAAACTAATAGGGAATCATGCAATCTTATACTGAATATTTATTCATGTTAATGGAAACATTCAATATTCTACATTCAGTGCTGTTATCTATGATTATCATAATACGTTTTTGGTTTTGTTTGATTTAAATACTCAGCAATATGTCCTTTCAGTTGAATTTTTTAAAAAAATGCTCAGAGCAGAAACAAATAAAATAGCAGAAATAAAAAAGAGAAATTCAAGATGATAGATTCAGCACAATTTCTTGGCTTAAAAATAGAACTTTATTGATAGGAAATATTAATCAAAACACAAATCACTGTTGAAATCATGGTTGAGTCAATTATGGCTTGTGTTCTACTGTACCACTTCCTGTTGAATTACTACAGTTCAATAGTATATCTCTGCCACCACCCCTGCAGCTGTCAAACACCAGAACTAGAAGAGCACTTGAATGTCACCATGGTTGCAAAAAATTATCTCATATTTTGCTCAAATTTATGAAGAGCCAAGATCTGACAAAGAAACTTTCAGAAAAGCAGTTCTTAATTGAGATAATTTTGTAATCTCATAGTTTATTTTCAGACCAAAATGTGGAAATGGACTCACCCAGAAGCCCATTAAAGATCCACATAAATCAAATGTAATCTTAATGATATCCATATAATTATGTAATAGGCACTAATTGGTCTGAAAACAATATTGTTCCTTTAAAAAAGAGACATTTAAAAATTTAATGAGCAAGCTTTCTCTACTGCATTGCTTAGAAATTCTACTCCCCTGTCTATCCAGGAAGAATGAAATCATGTTTTAAACTTGTCCCCCTGAGGAATATTTGTTCAATAATAGTCCAGCAGTTTTTGATTAATCTTGATTTGGTTAATCTTGAAGATAACAGAAGTTCTAGCAATTCTTATATTGCCATTAGATTGAGGTGGGAGTGAATAAGCAGCATATAGTATACACCTCCCCAACCCAAACTACTTGTCAAGGATTCCTATCTATAGGTTGTTAAAATAAAAGACAAAAATGTCAATGGAAAATTTGGAAGTAATAAGAACAATCTAAAGATTGATTGATTCATGGAAATTGGGAGCAACCTTTGATATGACTGGAATCTACTGATTTTTTTTTTGCAAAGAAGAACAAGTTTATTAAAGTCAAAGACTAAAATATAGGAGTCTCATATATGATGCGTTGTTATCCAGTAATAATTCTTCCAATAATATGTGCAAAAAAAGGCTGACAAAATTCTGACAAATGCAATTTTTGTCTGAATGGTAAAATGAAATAACATTTCTTGTACATGAAAAGAAGTATTTTATAGCTTAATCTCCCTTAATCTCCTTTGCAGTTGATTTGAGGTCTGTGATAAAAATTGATAGGTCAGATGATAACAATGATCATTCTCAAGTGTTTGTCAGGGCACCAGCTTTGCCTGATTTGTATCCCTCAGATAATAGTGTTTGTTTTTGGTTATGCTTAGCACTTAAATAGCAGGCATTTCAGTGTTTCACAATAGAACAATGGTTCCCCATAGTCTTCTGATGCCTACATAGCCTCTTTGCTAGGTTAAACAACTGTGGGATAATAAAAAAGGAAGTGACTCACAAGTATTATGATCAGGATTTGCTGAAGCTGCAGCTGGGTCTTGAGGTGTAACCATAGTGAATCAAAACATTTATCTGTGAGTCTGCTCTGTATTATGCACTTCATTGGAGCTGTTCGTACGATATGGTGCCTTATCCTGAAAATGAATTCTTAATGAATTCTTCCAGCAATCCTAGTTATATTAGCTAATATTTGTTCATGAATATATTTGAAATACATGCCTATTGCTCTCAGTGCAGTGATGTCATTAAATCTCCCCATTTAAATTTCCTGAAAAGAAATGAGTACTAAATATAGTCAGTTTTGGTTGGATTATGCTCTTAATTCCAGTTTTTGTTCATATTCTATCACAACATTCTGGAATACTGTGTAACATACTTTCTATTGTGTAGAAAGAAGTTTGGACAACATACTTCTTGCTTAACTGAATAGTGTAAGAAGCCAAAGGAAATATAAATTATTTTATGGCATAGCATAATTTCATCATGTCATAAGTACTAAAGGATTGGATGGGCCCTTTAAACTACCCTTATTTTGAGAGTTGTTTTCATTTATTGGTTAGAAAATTGTACAGTTTTTACAGAACTACACTTGCCCCTTTCCAGCAAAGCTAATTGGGTATTAAGCTAGAAAATAGAGGAATTAGGCCACTAATCTCTACAGTACTGTAAACTGTCTTTAAAGTCTTACCAACCTCTTTTTTCCCTATCATAATAATTTTGGTAGAATACAGACAGTTCTGTTCCATAATTTCATTGTCTTCTAGTTCCAAATGAAAAGTCACCCTGGGTTGGATCCTGCTCCATCTACTCATTGTCTAAGTAAAGATGTTCAGAATTTATTGCAAATATTTCTTTACCAATATTTCTCAAGGATAAGTGACATGCATTGCATATAGTCCTCATCATGCAAATGCTTTTTGAAAACAAGTATAAGGTGTGATCCACAGCTGTGTCTTTTGAAGTTCTTAAAACCCTTTATGATCACAGCATATATGTATATATGTATGTATGTATGTATGTATGTATGTATGTATGTATGTATGTATGTGTGTTACAACCCCCTGGTATGCCCAAATATTGGAGGGAGCTCACTACTCCCCCTTTCAAATTCCAGTAAGGGTATGGCTAGCTGATGAGAGCTAAATAGCTTGAAATAGATCTATACTAGTCTCCCTTTATTTATTTATCAGCATAAATACAACACACACACATAGATAGATAGAATTGTCCTAACAATCTGCGTTCCAGGTGTAGTTATAAAAGAAACAGACATTGTGATCTCTGAAACTTTAAAATATATTGCTCATTAAGCTTAGCCACTGCTAACATCAGAGTGTAAAAGCCATTAAAGAGATACCTGCCTTTATACAATGTTAATCAATTTGGCCACTGCGTGTGTCATAGGCCCATCCACCCGCCTCCCACCTGTAATTAGCTTCGTTGTTTTTACATCAGGCATGTTAATCGATGCTCCTATTCCTTCCTCCCTTATCGAACACAGCTTGGGCTGTTCCTCCCCAGGAAATAATACTGAGCTGTCTGATGTTGATTTAATAGCATTCTCTGTGGGAGGAAGCCCACAGAGCTTCAAATGTACCCCTACTGCAATAATTAGTCTTCTAAAAAACTTTATTATGAGTGTTGCATCATTGACAGTAGTTGAAGTGTAAGTGAGCAGATAGCAGTTGTTAATTTTTTTAAATCTTATTATGGATAAGAAAAAGCTATAAGCCATTTAAATCCAGTACTACTTTCCCCAAAATATATTTGTAAGCGAGGATGAGAAAGAAAAGGGTGTAATCCAAAACATGACAAACAGAGCAGATGGCTTTTACTGTATCTGGTAAAAGATCTATTAGTTGTACAGTTCAGAATGAAAGAACTTCAGACAATTCATAAAGATCCGGTCTTATTGATTTCATTAATAAAGGAAAATTGAATGTTTCCTCCATTTTTCCTTGCTTAAACTTGATTAATGAAATTCTAAATGAATATTGCTTCCTTGGTTAAGAGTTTCAGTTGACTTTTTTCCACTAAAAAAATTAACTGCAAGATTAAAAAATACATGTATGCTACTGAGTTACATTATATTTATTTTAAAAATAGTTTGAGTTTATAGTACATCAGATTTGAATGGAAATGGGTATTTCAGAATTCATGTTAGCAATCCTTAAAATCAATCATGTCTTGGAAATTACTGTGCAGCTCTGGAAGATAGCTGCAGAATTCTAGAAAAAGACACTTTTGTCTTAAGGAGATGCTGAGAGGGTCCCCATGATAATTTCAGTTAAAAATGTTCGATGAAATGTGTTTATTCTTGACAGTAATCAGAGCTTTATTATTCAACTGAATTATTTCAGAATATCCAATTTTTTTTCTTAAATCTGAATAAAACATACTAGATCAGATTCCTTTTAATCAAAGAAACTGCAATATTTACTGCAAAATCCGTATCATTGACTTTAGGATTCCCCAGATTTACTATTTTTTCTGTATTATTTCATAGTCAAAGGAGTTATAGCAATTCCCTGTTCTTCTGGAATTACTAGAAGTGGCAGAATAGGAATTTCAAAAGTATGTCAAACTGCTCATTTTATTTTAAAAAAAATACTCTGCCACAAGAGGTAGCTTTTATGAGGACTTCAGAGTATCAGTCTCCATAAAGTTATGACTATGTACATTCTGTTATACAGAAAGGGGTCTTGTTCAGAGCTTGTGGAAATCTTCATTGCTTTCTTTCTGTCTCAGGGCTACTAGATCCCGCTGTTTGTCTTCCTCTTAGCTCACAGTTCTTAACCTCATTTTCCTCTGCTACTATTGCTCACTGTGCCAAAATATATTTCATAGTTATTAGAGGTAATTTCATAGAATCCTCTTTTTGGGAAAATATGTTCAAAAAACATGTTTCAGAAGACAAAATTTTAGACTATATTTGTGATTCTCATCCTGTTTATTGTAAATATAAAGACTAGTCTTATTTTTATCCATAATGGAGATATTTTAATGTTAGGAAACTCTCTTTATATTCTTCAGATTTTAGGTGTCATTAGATACTTGAAGATCATGCCATTAAGTCCATTCCCTTTTTCATTGTTCTTTCAAAAACAACCCTCAGAGTGGTTTGGACTTGAACGTGTTAGGATTAATAGAATAATAGTTGGAAGGAACCTTGGAGGTCTTCTAGTCAAAGATCATGCTGAGGCAAGAAATCCTATACCATTTCAGACAAATGGCTGTCCAACCTCTTCTTAAAAACTTCCAGTGTAGGAGCATTAACAACTTCTGGAGGCAAGTTGTACCACTAGTTAATTGCTTTAACTGTCAGGAAATTTCTTCTTAGTTACGGTTTGCTTCTCTCCTTGATTAGTTTCCATCCATTGCTTCTTGTCCTGTCTTCAGGTGCTTTGGAGAATAGCTTGACTCCCTTTTCTTTGTGGCAACCCCTGAGATATTGGAACACTGCTATCATGTCCCTATCACCACCAGTTTTTCTTTTCATTAATTAGACATAGCCAATCCTAGCAACTGTTCTTTATGTTTTATCCTCCTCTGCACTCTTTCTAGAGTCTCAGCATAATTTTTACATCGTGGTGACAAAAACTGGGTGCAGTGTTCTGAGTGTGGCCTTACTAAGGCATTATAGAGTGGTATTGACATTTAACGTGATCTTGATTCTATTTCCTTTGTTGATGCAGCCTTGAAGTGTGTTGACATTTTTGGCAGTTGCAGCTACTGCTGGCTCATATTTAAGTGATTGTCCACTAGGACTCCAAGATCCCTCTCACAGTTACTACTATTGAGCCAGGTACCACCTATACTATGCCTGTGCATTTGGCTTTTCTTGCCTAAATGTAGAATCTTACTTATTTTACCATTGAATATCATTTTGTTAAATAGCGCCCAATGTTCAAGTTATCAGGTTTTGCATAGATGTTAATGTGATTAGTAATTAATTAAATGAAATTTGGAATTAAAGTAAAATTTTGATTCTGAATTAATTGATTTTTTAAAGTAAGGGATAATACTTGTGTCAGGCTTTTAGAGAAGAAAGGTGGTTTTACATCCTGGACATTAGAAAGTTGCAAACTAGGTGTCAGATCCGTGAATCTGCCATTCTTCGGGGGGAGGGAGTGGGGGGGCATACTCCCTTTAGACCTTTCTGCCCTTCTCTCCAATATATCCTATACCATGTAATTAATCGCTTTATAACTGCTAGCCTGGCTCCTAGAGGCCAGGCACTTTCTCACCTTTTGGGGAAAGGATAGGGAGGGAAAGCCATGTGAACTGCATCATTCAGGAAGCAAGCCTGAGAAAGATCTGTTTGAGATTTAATTAAGATCATCTTTATTCTTAGTACAAAATGAAGTAATAGAGAAAACTGTTAAGGCCCCACATCTGTGACCTTTTACATGCAAAATAGGTAAGCTATATTTTTTATTTAAAACCTGAGGGAATGGGTTGAATATCACATTTTCCTGCTGAATCCATTTTTCTGCACAATCCTAGTATTAATATATTTTGCTACCTACTGTGTTCCACCGTGCAGACATAAATATTAGCAAGCCCTGTTTTTTTTGCTTTCAAGCAGCAAGTATTATGCTGCATGGCTAACCTCCTGCTTTCAGCATGCAGTGAGATCCATTGCATCTCCATTGGACTGACATAGTTATCTGTAAACAAAAAACTGCCATTTGTTCAACTATTCATTTTAAAAATGGAGTAAATCATACTTTGATATTCTTGTTTTTTAATAAGTCACAATTCAGACATCATGGAGAACTGTAAATCTGTTCAAAATCAAAATCTGTTCAAAATCTTCTCCCCCCTATATGTTGACAGGTAAGCAGCCTGTTCCCCATGATAAATCAGAAGCATAAGAAAACCCCTTGCAGACCAGACAAAGACCTACCATATTTCCCTGAAAATAAGGCAGGGTCTTATTTTCTTTTGACCCCCCGAAATAAGCACTTGGCCTTATTTTTAGGGAGGTTTTATTATTTTTGAGGTGCAGGAAGAGGCGAGCCTGGTCACCTCATGGCAGCTGCTGTGTTGCAATATTTTTGGGGAGGGCTTATTTTAGCGCTTGCGCTCAAAAGCCCGATTGGGCTTATTATCCAGGGATGTCTTATTTTCAGGGAAACAGGGTATCAAATCCATAATTTAGCATGAAATGAAATGAAATAAAAAGAGTGTAGTAACATTCTCCCATTGGAACTGAGGCATAATGGTTTCAGAGATAAACTTGATACCAGCTTTTTAGCACATAAAAGTATCTTCCCGTCTGCTTAAATTTCCTGTTATCACTTTCATGATACACATTTTGAAGATTCAGATACAGTAAACTGTTACTGTAATTTCAATTTGGGATACTGGATAGGCTTTAACCATCTACATAGTTGGTCTGTGTCTTCTGTCTGTCTCCCTTCTCCTCCATTCAGGAGCAGATATTTAGGTTCCATGTCCTGTACAGAATGTCTGGGGGGAAAATATAACCACTGAGCAGTGGTGTGTTTCAAATTTTTTTAGAACCTCTTCTGTAGGTGTGGCCTGCTTTGTGGGAGTAGCTTTCTGGCCATGTGACTGGGTGGGAGTGGCTTGCCAGCCATGTGACTGGGTGAGAGTGACTTGCTGGCCATGTGACCGGGTGGGAGTGCCTTGCCGGCCATATGACTGAGTGGGAGTGGCTTTGCAGTCATGTGACTGGGTGAGTGGCTTGCCAGCCATGTGACTGAGTGGGAGTGGCTTGACAGTCATGTGCTGAACTATCTATTCTTTGTTTTGTGTACACAAACATAAAATATAATCGGTGCAACTGTTAACTCTTTATACTGTATATAATCTCTGAAAATGTAAAAGAGAGAAAACATAGGACACCCCAGTCTGTCCCAACCGCATTTCAGCTTCTGCAACTTCCCTCCACCCTCAAAATCCAGGGCTAATAAGTTATATTCCAATCCTACACAACAGAAACAACCCCCCTCCAAGCACACACACACACACACACACAACCACCTGCTTTGCAGATCTTCTTAACTGATGGGAGACTGAAACCCAATAAATATATTCCCAATAAAAAAGAATAGTATGTTGGAGTACTGAAAAACTCAAGCCAAATGGGAAAATCTAAAGAAAAAAATATTGGACTTTTAGTTAAATTATTGCTGAACAATTTATAATAGTTGCGTCACAATATTATTCTAAGATATTTGCCGCTACTACCCTACTTCCTAGATGTTCACTATTCTCTCTCCCCCCCCCCCCAAGATTTAAGGGCATGTGAAATAGTTTTGATTAAAGTTGCATGGTATGAAACTTCTTTCCTTTGAAATAATGTTTGATTTTAATTCTCCAATGAATCAAAAGGAATGTTTCATGCTTCCTTATTACACAGCATTTGTTTTAGCTTTCCATAGCTCTCCCCAAAACCAACCAAGGAAGATAAAACCACAGAAATCTAATACTGTTGTGCACAGCTTTGCACTAAATTATCTGTATAGTAAGCCAAAAATAGTTTAAGATTATAATTATCCCACCTGTTTCCCCCATTAACATGCAAATACATTTTTCTTGTTCAGAGACTGCATGAGAGATTGCCCAGTCCTTGCAAAATATCACATTACATCCACATAAGGGGAGCAGCAACTCCTCTGTGAATGGGAGTGGGGGGAATTCGGCTTCTCTCTGCCATTTAAAGGCTCCAGTTGGGAGAATCCCAACTTTTTTCCTCTCCCTCCATTCACAGAGGAGCTGTGGCTCCCTTTATGCTCCCCCTGGCCCCCTCCCTCCTGGGGATCGAAGCGCCTGAAAGGGACAGGCAGGCTGCCACAGCTTCACTGAGAAGACATTTCTGAGAAGAGAAACTTCTCCGGTCCGGCTGCACCTGAGCAGGTGGAGGGCCTGTGCGATCAGAGCAACCATGCGGATCACCTGCACTGGTTGTCTCCCTGGCGACGGGTGGGCGGTTGCAGGCACTCCACTAGCTTGGGTGCTGCCGGACCGGAGAAGTTTCTCTTCTCAGAAATGTCTTCTCAGTGGAGCTGTGGCAGCCTGCCTGTCCCTTTCAGGTGCTTTAACCCCCTGGAGGGAGGGGGCCAGGGGCCCCCATAAATAGATCCGATCCCCATAAATAGATGGAGCGCCAAAACCTTTGCACTCTTCTCCGTGCTATCCTCGGCTCCTTGTGACTGCAATAGATGTCCAGAAGCGGCAGGGGCTGTCAGGCTGGAAACCCAAGCCCCATTAGCCCCCAAAGCTGCTTCTGGACGTCTATTGCAGTTACAAGGAGTGCGCGGAGAAGAGTGCGAAGTCCAGTTGAGGCAGGAAGGTACTCAGCGCTCCTGAGAACCTTCCTGCCTCTGCTGGCGTGTCTCCTCCCCCCTCCTCTTCCTCTTCACTCTCCAAAGGCTCTTCTCCTCCTTGGGAGCTGGGCACAAGGGATGGGAGGAAAACCACACATTGGTAAACTTTGGGGGGAAGGGAGGCGAGAACCAGTGGGGAGGGACACCCTGGAATGCCCGGTGCTTTGCTGGCGGCCACGCCTCCTAGGCAAGTTCGGGGAGGTCCTAGGAGGCCGGCCGTACCGCACAAGCTACCGCCCGCGAGCAGTGACAGAATGGGCAGGGGAAGTGAGCGAGGGGGCGGGGCGGGCACTCTGTGACGAACCTCTTCTAACCAGTTCAATAGATTTCTGGAACCTCTTCTACCGAAGATATTAGAACCAGCAGAAACCCACCCCTGCCACTCAGGCACCAAAATAAGATTTCATGTTGGAGTATCATGAAAGGTAGAGGTGTGGGCAGGATCCAATTGCATCACAGTGCAAGATCCACCCCTTTTGTATGTGCATATAATGTCACAGCACATACATAAAATTGCCAATGCTTATATTGCCTTAATATGACACTACTTTTGTCATTCGCCCCTCTTGATGTGCATCCCACAGGTGCCATCAAATAGTAGTGTTTTTGAGAACATTGTATTCATTGCAATATTTCAGTTTCCCAAGCCATCACTATTAACTTTATTTTTTTCTTCTGGTGAGTACTGTATATATGTTAACTTTGAATTATGCACATTCCAAACTTAATCTCTTTAAATTGGCTAAATGATTAAGTTAGAACTAGTTCTTATTGTACACATACTGCTTTGAGTTGAGTTATAAATTAGTGATGATGACATTTGATGGAAGAACTGGAATACTTGTTACTGGCCTTAGTAGTTTAATGTACCTTTGAAATATTGTATTTGGTATTATTTCTCCTACATTATTTAATCAACTTTCAGAGTAACCAGTAGGGTGGACATTGAGGGCTTTTGAAGTTATAATCTAAATCAGCTAGCAGTTGCTAAGTTGCCTACTGCTACATTAGTATTTTAGGGAAACAGTAGTTATCTTATAGAGAAATATTTAAATTGCAAGATCATAATTTCATTCTTGATAATGATACTTTGGGAACCTTTGCTTCCTGTTGAAGATAATGTAAAGATAACCACATCAAACGCATGCATGATAACTTGGTTGTCTTCCATTGCAACTTTTTGTGTTTTATTGGAGGCAGCTGTACATTAGCTCTGGTATTTAGAATTAGGTATTTTTTAATGGTTGTTTCAAGGGAAGAACTACCAGTGTGCATCTATGGGTCCTGGGAAAGTGTCTTTTTATAAAGAGCTGGCAATGATTTAGCATAAATTACTGTCTAGAAGCAACAGTTAGATGAGGTAGTTTGTGTGGGTTCATGGAAAGGTTTTATTAGTACTAATGGGAGTAATACTATCTGTTATCCCTTCTGTCCCTGCCCTTCCTCTTCTGGCCTCCCATGACCTCATCAAGCTTCCTCCTACCCAAACTCTTTGTCCTGCCTCAATCTCCGCCTTCATCTGATACTCATCTTCAGTCTTCCTGTACAGAATGTTTGTTGTTTTTTGAGTGGAAGAAGATTTTGATACTTTAGAATTGCTGCAGCTCTGTTTCTCTGCCCAGGGAAAAAAGGGCCTGCCTTTCTAATCAAACAGTTTTTCTTTTTCTTTTTCTTTTTTTAAAAAAAGATGCAACCCAGCCTGTTTAAGCTAGCAGGAATTGTTTTTCTTTATCAATGAAATTGTTGCTGATAATGAAACATTTATTGCTTTTGAATTTATCTCTGCATTTCCAGTTTAGGTTTAGAATTTTGATTTGTTTTGTCATGTGATGGATGAGGGATTTTTTTTTTGCAAGTCTATGGTACACAAAAGATCACAGATGATTCTGAGCTTAAATGTCTTTTTTGCCTTCACTTGTCAGGAATGTCGCAGCTGAGAATATTGTATTGATCAAGAGAAAAACCAGAATCAGAATAGAGGTGAAAGGGACCTTGCAGGTCTTCTAGTCCAGCCCCCTGCTCAAGCAGAAGATCCTATACCATTTCAGACAAGTGACTATCCAGTCTCTTCTTAAAAAACCACAATGATGAAGCACCCACTTTTGAATAGCTGAAGGAAAGCTGTTTTACTGGTTAATTGTCCTCCCTGTTAGGAAGTTTCTCTTTAATTCCAGGTTACTTCTCTCCTTGAATAGTTTCCATCCATTGTTTCTTGTCCTGACCTCTGATGCTTTGGAAAATAAATTGCCCCCTCCTCTTTGTGGCAGCCTCTCAAATAATGGAATACTGGTATCATGTCCCCCCCCCCCAGTCCTTCTTTTCTCTGGATTAGCCAAACCCAATTCCTGCAATAGTTCTTCATACGTTTTAGTCTCCAGGTCTTTAATCATGTTAGTTGCTGTTCTTTGCACTTTTTCCAAAATTTCAAAGTCTTTTTTGTAATGTGGTGACCAAAACTGGATGCAGTATTCCAGGTGTGGCCTTACGAAGGCTTTATAAAGTGGTACTGATACTTCTGTGATTTTGATTCTATGCCTCTGTTTTTGGCAGTGGCTCCACATTGCTGACTCATATTTAAGTGATTGTCCACTAGGATTCCAAGGTCCCTCTCACAGTTACTGTTTTTGAGCCAGGTTTCGCCTAACCTGTACTTGTACCTTTGTTTTCCTGCCTAGGTGTAAAACCTTGCTTTTCTCCACATTAAATTTCATGTTGTTGGATAGGGCCCATTGTTCAAATCTATCAAGATCTTTTTGGATCCTGAGCTTGTCTTCTAGGTGTTGGCTGCAAATTTGATGATTCTCTCCCCTTATCTAAGTCATGAAGATATTGAAGAGAGTACTGGGTTGCATGTAGCCCTTCCTAAATTTTGGCAAACACGATGAAAAGCAGCAAGAACTGGGGTTCATTTTTGCTGGCAGGGGCTTTACAGGCTGGTCGTTCGCTTTTTCCAGGGCGGCCCCATGGGCCAGATCTAACTGCACCATGGGCCAGATCGGGTCCCTGGGCCTTGACTTTGACACTCCTGCTCTAGAGTCTAGACCAAGTCTCATATTGCAAATTAATAATAATAATAAAGCTGGAGAACTCTAGAGCCTGCAAATAAGTTTCTCCTTGAAGATGGATAGAGTATTATGTACTTCCAATGCTTTTTGTTGCATTCATTTTCATCTGAGGTGGTTCAGAAACAGTCTCATCCTAGGAAGAAAAAGAGTGACCATAGATATGGGGAACGCCTACTGTACGTGACAAGAGAACCTAAATATGCATATGGAACATTCCTGGGGAAAAGTTGCTCCCTATTTAGTACTACCTAATATTTAAATATCTTTCCCCAAAGACCCTCTGAGTATCTGTTTACACATAGATCGCTCTGTAAAATAGGGTTGAGAGAAGGCTAGATCTAGCTAGGTCTGTTCTTGAAAAAAATGATACTCACAGGAAAATTACAATGAGGATAGAACTCTCCAAAAATAACATTGATATACTAGCAAAACAAGGGAGGGTCCTTCCCTTAGCAAGATTTCCCCTGCCATGACTAGTGGAAGAGGCTGTTTAACACTGTGTCATTGTCGCCAGAATGAATGGTAGAAAGGCAGAGTAGTAGATATGCATCAATTATGAAGAACTGCTCAAAAGGTAAAGAAAACAGAATAAATCCCTTTGGCCCAGACCACTCATTGTGGTCATTTGCAGATAGGTAGAGTTTTAAACAAGACCAATCCTTTCAGTCTAAAGTTCATTCCCTTGCCACATTTTATTGTATTTGTAAACCAAGCTACTATTGTCTTATACAAGAACAAAAGGTGCACAAGAGTCCACCCGCAAAAGGACATCATGTGGTTATCAAACATCCCAGTTCAAACAGTTATTGTGTAATAAATCAGTTCTTGCTTTCCTCTTTTTGCATGTGGGAGATGCATGTTCTTCTCTTGAGTTCATCTGAGTTTTCAGACATTCTTATATGAATGCTGCTTTGTGCAAATTGTGAATTGAATTAGAGGGATGAAAGCTGTGTGTGCGTGTTTCCCCTTGCTTTCCTGAACCCTTGCCTCTCTTGCTTTCCCCTCCTCCTGCTGAAAACAAGGCACAGAGTGAATCAGCATCCTACTCTTGACAGTCACAGAATGATTGTTGATGTAATAGCACTGAGCAATTTGGCCGATAGGAACAGAAGATTCCAACGAGATTGTTGGATCTAAGCAAACTTTGAAGCTCCAGGAATGGCAAATCATTCACAGCTCCTATTTTGTTCCTCATTACCCCTGTCTTCACCCTCTACGTATATAAAACATGGCATTCTTTGGTAGATAATATTTCTTTCAAAACTCTGGTGAACAATTACATTAAACATTTGTTTGAGAGTGGATTTGTGAATGCCAGAGACTGCTTTTTCAGAGAGCTCTTTCAGTGATGTACTAGAATTCCATTGTCCTTTTATTATTATTCCTCTTATTCATGAGATGGCTTCAAATGTTTAAAAAACAAAACAGAAAAAGTATTCTTTTCAGATACTTTTAGGACTTGTAGATTCCCCACTTCTCACTTTCAAATTTGGAAACGGAAAAATGATATGTTTCAGTGGGGCAGACAGTATTTTCTGCAGTCCTAACTATTCACTGAAACCTGTACCTGTCGTGCTTGGTTGCTGTATCAAACCAGACAATTATAGAAAACAAATAAAAGATAATCAATAATTTCTGTGTAGAATAGTACCATCAGCTCCTGGAGCAATCTGATGGCAGGCCTGTTCCATCTCCTCTCCTTAGAAAGTATCTTACACTTTTTCTCTTTGTGTGCATGTGCATATTCATGATTTCACCATCCTCAATTGATGAAAAGCCCATTTCAGAGAGCAGGAGGGCCTTCCTTCTGCAGCAACTAAGTGTTTCAGGATACTTAGCATTGTAACATGCAATGGCTTGTTTAGCTATTTGCTCAACAGAATTTTGTGTAAAGATATTGGTGGACTGGAATTAATTAGTACAATCCATTTCTGTCTACTCCCTGTTTATGAACTACTTAAAAGAAAGGGGGGACATTTAATTTGTACAAAAATATTTTTTTTAAAAAAATAAAACTGTTCTTAAGAGAACAGTCTCGCTTGTTGTGTGGTATATGAGCTGACATAACCATTTTTTCGGTTTTCCCTCAACCTGGCTTTTGCCATTGTGTCTGGGAAGGACTCCCAGGGCCTCAAAATAGGGAGCAATCTGAGGCTGTTTTTAATTTTGATCAGACATGGCATTTTTCAGACTTCAGTTGTGTTACGTTTCTTCTCTTTCAAATAAAATAAAGCAATTTAGAAAAGAGAAGATGGTGATAATAAACGGGAAGTTGTTGTGACCCATATATGGACTTGGGCCAAAAGCATGCTTAGGTTGCCCCTCGCTGACCTTTTGGGAGCATTGGCAAAACAGCTGCCTGGAGGCAAAGCAGCGTCTTCCACCAGACAGATAGAGATCTAGACGCAAGGCAGAACCTGGTGCTGCAGAGAGATGCCATTGGGCTGTCTTCTCTCTCCAGCAGATTTAGTGCAGGAATTCAATCAGTTGTCTAACTGTACATATTTGAGGAAGTATAGAATGTAGTAAGCAGGAATTCAGAATAAGTATTTTCACCTATTTTGTAAATAGTAAAATAATGATTATGTAAAGACTTTTGTGAAATTTAACTGTGTATATTGTAGTCTTGCCTGTACTCACAAAATCAAGTCAGTCGATAAAATCTTAGGAGCAACTTTGTCAAAGTCTAAATAAGAACATAAGACAAGTTTTATTGGTCCAGATCAAAGGTCTCTTATTTGTCCAGACAAAGGCATTCTGCTTCATTTGTGGCAACCTACTTGCTACTGTGATCCCATAAATTGGGTATGAGAGCAGTAACTTCTTTAGTTTTTCAGCAATTGGCAAAAAGAGGCCTATTGTCTCTAGTACTAGATACCATAGCTACCAGCCTTGTTTATTTGTTAAAGTTATATTCCTCCTCTTTACTAGAGGTCATGATAGTTTACTTTCCATTTGAAATGGGTTGGGTTAAAAATGACTGGTCAGAATCACCCAGGGGATTTCCATAGCTACAGGGAGACTTAAATCAGGTCTCTACAGTCCAACAACTTAACTACTACATCACACTGTCTTTCCTTATCTAACTATGAATTTATTTACTCTCCCTTCAAGGTTTTCCAGGCAGGGTCTATCACTACATTTTAAGGAATGAATTTCATTTTTTTTATAGCATGATCTATGGAGCAGTACTTCTTTTTGTCTGTCCATAATTTTAATTTCATAATTTCAAACCATTCAGCTTTACTGTTTTTAGACCTGTCTGTTGGAATAGTGAAAAGATTTTGGCCTGGCAAAACCATCCTGTTGTCATCTTCATACCTTTCTGAAGGGACCTTTATATCCTAATGGAAGTGGATTGCCCAACTTGTCTCAGAACACTAGTATGTAATTTTTTTTTCATGTTATGTCTTCCTGTTGCAGCTTGAAGCTGACAAGTTGATTCTTCCGGTAAATTCTGGACCACTCAGCCCAACTCCCAGCCCAAATCCAAAGCCAGAGGCAACCATAATCCCTGTGGAACCATCTCCCTTGGAAAAGAACAAGTGCTTCTTTGTGGATGAGTCCGAACCTCTTCTTCGCTGCGATTCCACCTCTAGTGGTTCTTCTGCTCTTAGCCGAACAGGCTCTTTTATTACCAAAGGTACTGAAGACCTCAGTTGTTCACAGGGCCATTGTTTAATTTCATTCAGAATCAGATGGGAAATATTTAGAATGCAGACTTCAGGTTTGTCCTGCAAACATATTTCAAAAACTTAAGACTCCACATATGGCCAAATATTTAGAAATTGATTTTGGCTTAATACCATATGATGCCCAAGTCTGCTTAGTATCATTAACACAAATAGAGTTTGTATATTTTGTCACAATATAAAAAGATGTGGAGACTCCAGAAAGGGTGTAGAAAAGAACAACAAAGGGGACTGGGGGCTAAAACATATGAAGAACAGTTACAGAACTTAGATATGTCTAGTCTACTGAAAAGAAGGTCTAGGGGTAAAATGATAGCTATCTTCCAATATCTAAGGGTCTGTCACAAAGAAGACAGGGTCAACCTATTCTCCAAATTACCTAAAGGCAGGATTATAAGTAATGGATGGAAACTAATCAAGGAGAGAATCAACCTAGAATTAAGAAGAAATTTCTTGACATAACACTTAGTGGAATGGCTTGGCTTCAGAAGGTATGGGTGCTCCATCACTGGAGGTTTTAAAGAAGAGATTGAACAGCCGTTTGTCTGAAATGGTATAGGGTCTCCTGCTTGGGCAGGGAGTTGGATTAGAAGACCTCCAAGATCCCTTCCAACTCTGTTGTTCTGTAGTTCCATGACTTCTTCAACAATCCCTTATTTAAAAACTTGGTTTAGTATTATAGATGGTTCTCACTTAACAATGGTAATTGGGGCCAGAAACTCCATCACTAAGAGACATAGTTGCATAACTTGACAGACAATTGCAACTGTCCCAGTTGCTGTCATTAGCCAAATCCCATGTGACTACAGCATCTCCCATGGTCATATCATTGCCTTTTGTAATATCCTACTGGCTCACCCATTGATTTTGCTTGTCAGACATCAGTAGTGAAGATCACAAAGATGACCAGTAGTGATCACATAACTGTGGGACGCTGCAACTGTTGTAACTGCAAGCTGGTTGCTTAGTGTTCAAATTGTGATCATCCAACTGGGGGGACACTATGAGGGCTGCACCTTCAAGGACCAGTCATAAATAAAACAGTGCCATTGTAATTTTGAATGGTTCTGGATGAGTGGTTATTCCACAAGGAATGCCTGCATGCACTAACGCAGCCATTGTGCTCTTATTTTTGAGTGATACTGATCACACTTAGGTCATTTAAGAAAATCAGTTGTATCAGTTGAGACTTCTGAGCCCAACTCATCTATTATAGTACAACTGGTTCTTTCTGGCTTAAAACTATACTAGAAGGAGAAATGGGGGGTTGTTACTGCTGATTTGGCAACCATACATGCACTGTGTGAACATAATCAACATTTACCTGCTGTGTAAGTTTGAGGATCAAGTCATATTGTGCTTGGATCACAATGGTGTAGAGTATTACTACTTTGTCTCTGGGCAACATAGACCAAGCAGTAAAAGAGTAAACTGCAGTTTATTCTATGACAAAAGTAAAATAGCAGAGTAAAAAAAACACCCAGCTTTTGAATATAGAGGAAAGGAGACTTCAGTGACCCAGATTCTCTCATTACTGCATATTTAGGCTTTCTTCTGTTAGACAGCTGGGGCGCACAGGAGCTTATGAGATGGTAGTCTCAGGATGAATTGAGAGCCATTGATCCACTCTCCCTCTGATTCTGGGCAGCTTACAAAAATGTCACAAAGATAATAATTCTACTAAAAGCAATCAAAATAAATATATAAAATGCTATAAAAGACACAGATAAAGATTTTATGCTGAAGAAAGTGGGTGGGTGGGGTGTGTTGTTTAACTCTGGTGGCAGCTTGTTCCATAATGCAGATCCTGCCTTGGAGCAACTAGTGTTAATTATTGATGTTTTTGTGGCAGGACCTGCCCCCAAAGTCCCCCGTTGATGGTCTTAAACTGTGGCTGGGACTATGGAAACAGGCCAGTCTGAATTCAGCGTCTGAGCGAGAAAGCAGCACTGAAGAGACTGCCAGGCCTAGTGAATGGTAACACAGCCTGGGGCAATTCACTCCTTGCAAGTCTGTGATTAACAGCCGATTTATCTTCTCTTTTGTTAGAAAAGAAAGACACGGTGCTGCGCCAGGTGCGCCTGGACCCTTGTGACCTGCAGCCCATCTTTGACGACATGCTTCACCTTCTAAACCCGGAAGAACTACATGCTATTGAGGAGATTCCACAGGCAGAGGACAAGCTGGATAGGCTTTTTGAAATTGCCGGTGTCAAAAGCCAGGAAGCGAGCCAGACTCTACTGGATTCAGTTTATAGCCACCTGCCTGATCTGCTTTAGACGTGGGCCACCAGAGGCCCTTTGCACCTACACAGTGGCTGCTGCTTGTATGCGCTTGGCACATGTTAAAGATAAGACATGGGCAGGATATTTTGTAGAAGTCGTGGCCAGTATTTTCCTCTTAAGTTTTCTTTTTTCTTTTCTTTTTCCTTTTGTCTTCTGAGAGTAGTTTGCTCTCATCTTTGGTTTGAATTAAAAGATGTTGTTTTCCCCTCTTCTATTACAACATTTTAATTTTTCATTCAAAGCTGTAATTGTAGCCACTTAAAAACTATGGATTAATACATTCATAATTTACTTATTGATTCGGACCTGCATTTTAATCCTTTTAACTTTTCAGGAGCCTTTTGGATTTTTCTTTAATTCCATTTTGATTTTTCTTGCCCTCTCACTACAAATACTTTGAATTCTTCTTCTCTGCTCTTTTCATGGTTAGCTAGATCTGCTTTTCCTCAAGATGACTTTAAGAAAATCTACTGCTGAATGATGCACATTCACTGATATTTTACTAGCACAGCTATTTATTGTATGGTTTTCATGTGGACAAACAGATAAACGATAAGTGACTTGTGCTTCTCTGGAACTAGAATGCTGAAACATTTCAACCGTAACTTCTTCAGCCTTCCAGACAATGAGACCTTGGCCTGCAGCTGAATGTAATTCTATTCGCTTGACTTAAGGGAAAGATGTTGCCTTGCCCCTGTAGGATCTCAGCAGGCTTGATCACTCGGGAGTAGCACCTAGAGCTGGACTCTGGAAAGTAAAAAGGAGAACCCTGGTGGTGCCACATTTCTCATTCTATAAGATTTATTGATATGTGCTTCAAAATTGTCCTTTTGTGGGTTTTTATACAGATGTGGCCAATAAGTATATTTCAAAGCCTTCATTTAGTCTTTGAAATCCTTCCCCATCCCCACTTCACTTTTTATTAAAAATGCTGCATTGTGAAAAATCCTGCCTCTGATATATTTGCATCTATTGTGCTCCAGGAATAAATCATCTACAATCATGCTTATTTAAGGAGACATATTGCAAGGTGATGAGAGGTGATTGGAAGGAGAGCATTTTTTGGGGTGGGGGGGGGGAAGACCATTGCCTTCTGGTGTACTAATTTATTAATAAATACTAGGTGTTTGCTATGTGATAATGTTTCTGTTTATCCTCCGTAACTAGTTGGGGACTTTAAAAGCAGTTCTTACTGTCAGGCAGGCGTTTAAATGAAATCGTACCCTGAGCTCAAGTACACGTTGTCTGCATAAGGAAGGAGCAGTTATAAAGATGGGAATGATGATCATGGGCTATCAAATCTTTTTTATTATTATTGAAAAAGTTTTATACAAACAGATTTCCCCCCTTTTTACCCCCCCGCCATATAATGTAAATCACATACAAATACTGTACCCTCTCCCCTCCCCCCATCTTAAAGTAAATTTCTCATTCAAATATTGTACCACCTCACCCCCCCAACAATCATAGTATAAGTTTCTCTTAAAGTAACAATAACCCAATAACCCCATCATCTAAATTAAACGTATATAAATCATAATATAGGCTTCTCTTAAGGTAACAATATCTCATTAATCCCATCTTCTAAATTTATTATGCATATACCCTAACCCTCCCCCACCTCCCAATCAAACCCACCTCCCTGACTTCCGCTATACACCACTCTAACAATTCCAAGCATCCCACATATTATTTACTCTGATCATCTGTCAATCTAAACATTCTTACCTAAAGGCTACATAGTACTTCCTAGCGTGATATTTATTCTGTATGTAATCAATCCATTTTGCCCATTCCTGTGTATAATTCTCCTGCTTCTGACCTTTTAAAAAAGCTGAAATTTTTGCCATTTCGGCAACCCCCGCCACTTTTCTGAATCCATTGATCAATTGTCGGTAAAAAATCTTTTTTCCAATGTTGTGCAATCAACAACCTAGCTGCTGTAACCATATACAAAACCAGTTTTGTTTCCCCTTTGGTAAAGTCCTTAGTTATACCCAATAAAAACATTTGCGGAGTAAATTGTATTCTTTTCTTAAATACATTTTGCATAACCCACCATATTTTTATCCAAAAGGCTTTAACCTTATTGCAAGTCCACCATACATGAAAAAAGGTAGCATCTAGGCACCCGCATCTCCAACATTTTGGTTGAACATTTGGGTACATGCATGATAATTTTTTAGGATCTAAATACCATCTGTAAAACATTTTATAAAAGTTCTCCCTTAAATTCTGTGACTGTAAATTTAACATTCTGAACCCATATTTTCTCCCACGTGTCCAACATAACCGCTTCTTCAAAATTCTGAGCCCATTTAATCATACAATCCTTAACCAATTCACTTTCTGAGTCTCTTTCTAACAGTACATTATATATTTTTTTAACCTGTTTTGGGCCAGTCTCTTTTATCTGCTTGATCAGTTCCACTTCTTTATCCATAAAACTGACCCTGCAATCTTCTTTCCATCTCTTCTGTAACTGTATATAATGTAACCAATTTAAAGTAATTCCTTCTTCCAACAGTTGTTCCAAAGTTTTCAACTGCCATTCGTCCCCATCAGCAATAAGCACGTCTTTATATAAACACCCCCCGAGTGACTTAGTATTCGTAATCCACATGGTGTCTGCAAGATCCAACCAAAGCGGTATTTTATAATCCCAATTAGGCCGGTGCTTCTTCCATATTCTCATCAAGGCACTTCGGAGAACATGATTGTTAAACACTTTATCCACCCTATCTTCATAAAAAAGATATGCATGCCATCCCAGAACAAGGTCATGACCTTCTATATTCAACAGTTCCGTTTTTGTTTTCCCAAACCAATCTGCTACATGCGTCAATACCGCAGCTTCATAATACAATCGAAGGTTTGGGAGTCTAAGGCCATCTCTTTCACGAGTATCTTGCATGATCTTCATCTTTACTCTCGTTTTTTTCTCCTTCCAAACAAATTTATTTAATGTTGCTTGCCATCCTAACAAGATTTTATCTGATTTAAGCACCGGAATCATCTGAAATAAAAAAGATGAATCTAGGTAGAATGTTCATTTTAATTGCTGAAATCCTTCCAAGCAAGGATAGTTGTAACTTTTTCCACACTTGAAGATCTTTCTGTATCTTTTGCCACAACACTTCATAATTATTTAGGAAAAGTTTTGTATTTGATTCTGCGATTTGTATTCTTAAATATTTGACCTTGGAGACTATTTCGAAACCTGCCAAGCTTACAAGTTTCTTTCTTTGAATCTCTGTCATGTTTTTAACCATCATTTTCGTTTTGTTTTGATTTAGTCTAAACCCGGACACCATGCCAAATTCTGCTATGATATTTTTCATCTGGATTATTGAGTTCAAAGGATGTGAAAGGGTAACAACCAGATCATCGGCAAATGCTCTGGTTCTGTATTCCTTTTGCCTGATAGCTATGCCATCTAAGGATTTTGAATCCCGAATTGTATTCAACAAGACTTCCAAAGTTAAAATAAATAACAATGGTGATAATGGGCAACCTTGTCTTGTGCCTTTTTGTATCTCGAAAGTTGTTGACAAATTTCCATTAATAATAAGTTGTGCATTTTGTTGCTGATAAATTGCTCCAATCGCCTGCCGAAATCGTGGTCCCATATCCATCTTTTCCAAAGTCTTGATTAGAAAATTCCAATTCACTCGATCAAAGGCCTTCTCTGCATCCAAGAAAACCAGCACTGCAGAGATCTGCTTATTCTTATCAAGATAGTCAATTAAATCTATAAGTTGCCTTACATTCTCCTTCATGTGTCTGCCTTCAATAAATCCTGCTTGATCATGATGAATAACCTCTTGGATAACCGGCATCAATCTGTTGGCTAGTACTTTAGCAAATATTTTATAATCTGTATTCAGAAGAGATATCGGTCTGTAGTCCTCTGGTTTCTTAGGGCCATCTTTGTCTTTGGGTATCAATGATATAAAAGCCGCTTTCCATGAGGAGGGTATTTTACCTCCTTGCTGTATATTACAAAATAGTTGTGTGAGATATTCAATCATTTCCAATTGTAAAGTTTTGTAGTACATTGCAGTCAAACCATCAGTCCCTGGAGCCTTAGCTAATTTAAGTTGGTTTATAGCTAAAATAATCTCATCAGCAGTTATCAGATGTTCCAAATTTGCCTTTTGAAGCACAGGTATTTTAGTAACCCTTTTTCCTTCCAAAAAATCATCTACTAACTTGTTCTGTATATTGTCCTGTACATATAACTTAGCATAATAGTCCACAAATGATTTTTTAATCAAGTCTTGTTGGTATACCGTTTTCCCTCCATACTCGATTCTATCAATAATTCTGTCATTCGTGTTCTTTCTCAAGGTATAAGCCAACCACCTACCAGGTTTGTTAGCATTAGCAAAGGTATTATGTTTAGCAAATTGTGAGTTGGTTGCTGTTTGTTCTGCTATAAGCATTTGGAATTGATCTTTCAACAGCTTTATCGCCATCTGAAGTGCCTCATCTTTTGGGGTAGCTGTAAGTAACTGTTCCTTATTTTTAATTTCATCTTCCAGTTCCATTCTCCTTTTCTGTCTGTTTTGTTTATGTTTAGAATTCATATGTATCAGGACCCCGCGCATGTAAGCTTTACTTGCATCCCAAACTGTTTCAATGGGAGTGCCCTTATTCATGTTAAAACTAAAAAATTCCTTCATGTGTTTTTTAAGTTCATCAACATTTTTTTCATATCTAAATAAATTTTCATTTACTCTCCAAGACCTTCTTGGCCTCTTCCCTAACTCAATTTCTAACCACACCGGGCTATGGTCAGTTAGTGTCCTAGAGAGTATCTTGGTTTTCTTAGCTTTAGGAAGTAAATCCGGTGTTAGCAAGAAAAAGTCAATCCTTGAAAAGGATTTATGTCTATCTGAGTAGAAAGAAAAGTCCATCTCATTTGGATGTTGTATCCTCCAAACATCTTTTAGTTTCAAGTCGTCTTGTAAGTCAAAAAAAACCTTTGGTAATTTAGTAGTGAGTTTAGACATTGTTCTCTTATCTATCCTTGGAGAAATCACTCCATTCCAATCTCCCTTAATTAAAATACTCTTAAAATTCCAATCTAGAATTTTTAAATGAAGCATCTTATAAAAGCTTTCTTGTTGTTGATTAGGTGCGTATATTCCAACCACCAAAATAGGACCAAAGTCTGTATCAAGTTCAGCTGCTATATATCTACCATTGTCATCCGCCTCTATAACTTTAGTTGAAAATCTTTTATTTATACATATCACCACTCCATTTTTCTTTACCAAATTAGAGGCAGCATAAGATGTTCCCAATTTTGAGTTCACTAAATACTTCTGGTCTTGCAGCCTGATATGAGTCTCTTGAAGGCAAACAACATCATTATTAAATTGCTTCAAATAATAAAATATTTTTTCCTTTTTTGTGGAGAATTCAATCCATTCACATTCCAAAATAATAATTTAAACATCTTTTGGTCTGATCTGAAGTGTTGAGAGCATTTGCTGAAGATCTCTCTCCACAAGACTAATCTTCGGCCCTGCTCCTACTCCCATGGCTCCAATTTGCTTCTTACCTTCCTTCTTGGCGCATTGTACTTGGGGCTTCCCCTGCTTGTGAGATTCTAGCATTTGTCTAGTCGTAGATCTAGTAACACGTTGTTCCACTGGCTTAAGTAATGGCATTTCAATGAGGGTCTTGGACGGTTCCTCCTCCAAGAAAGAACTTAAAAGAAATCCAGAGGGGTCCACTCGTGATCCACCTACAGCACCCTGAGCCTCCTTCTCTTTTTGCGTCTGCTTTCTTTGTTCTTCTGTCTCTTTCTCAAACAGCCTCTGCTCTAAGACATCCAAATCTGCTGGCGTTGGTG